>NC_084463.1:123209644-123510606 GCF_027409185.1 Cynocephalus volans | reverse complement strand
TGTAAATATTACAGTGACTAAGATATCATGTAATTGAAGAAACACTATCTAATGTAGGATAACACAAATAATCATTTAAAATTATATATAACATAATTTAAAGTTTTATATATAAAAAATTATATATTATCATTTAAAATTATGTATGGCAGTATTATAAGTATGATGTGAAGGAAATGGTTAATGGACTTCTGTGGTCAGCCAAGGACGTGTTCACTTGGTACGAGTGAACAACCAAGAAATGTCAACGATTGCAAACAATCCTTGAGAACGTTTGAAGTTGTGAGAACACTTTCTTGGGATGTTCCCAGGAGGCGCATTATAGATAACCAAGTGCTTGAGAGGGAGGTAACGGCCTTCTGCTCTTGAGAAAAGTATAATAGAATTTATGCATTAATGCTTATCTCGCATGCACAAGCTTGCTAAATGTAATAAAAGCACAGCGGCTGGGTCGGCGCTGCTCGCCTGAGAGAGCAGTGGCCACCTGCTCTGCACCTGCATCTCGTCTGCTGTGTCTTCCTTCGCGTCTCCAATCATTTTAATCAACAGTGATGTATGGGCTTGATAAAATGCTGAGGATGAGTTTACTGTTTCTGGGCCATTGACAGAGATCTTAACACAAAAGGAAGAACATAAACTGGGTCATGAAGTACATGTTTAATTTCACCAAGTTTATAAAAGAGCAGGATTTCAGCTCTATCCCAGAACAAGCTAGAAGAAGCTTAAAGTTCACTTAGATCAGCTTCTTCATTTTAATGATGACGAAACTGAATGCTAGAGGAGTTATGGGATATAACCAAATTCTTATAAGGATTTCGAGATAGAGTCTGGATTTCAACCCAGAAGTAATCGTGAATTGATCCTCTTTCTCTTATGTAATTCTTTACACCTCTGAGTGTAAAGAAAAGATGCTGACAGTTTTCTTCCCTTAAACCTTTCAGTGTCCCTTTCTCCCTAATGACTATCCACTTCTTTACTGATAAAACCTGCCCTTTTTTATCCTGTGTCCTCCTGTACTCTGTGTGACTGGGAGTAAATCTTCTAAGTAGGAATTCCTTTACCCTTCATAACAATTAGATTCAGAAGAAACAGGTGATACAATTATGCCCAATAGGATGTGACAAGAAGACTTCCAAGAAGAGCTTTTATGTAAAGCTTCTATTCATGACAAAGAGACAAGCATGGCAGATAAGTCCAGGTTCCACCAAAGAAAAAGAACAGAACCAGTAAATATATACATATGAGATTTATTGGCAAGTCAAAAATTCATAGAAAAGTCTGTTGAAAAAGGAAGGCTGGAATCTTTTTGCAAAATGCCACTCTTCTTTCAGTGACAGACATGCCATTGTTTACACTGTCAGAGGAAACAGAATTGTGCTTATGTTTCACGGTCTACTTAGCTTATTTCACTGGTTTTATGTTGGTGCCAGGTGCAGGGGACGGCAGTCTGTCATGCAGCCCTGACACAAAGCTGTTGAGTTTGAGATATTCACAAAAAAGATCCAATAATATTCCTGTCCTGATTTAACTTGCAGGAAATGTATATGTATATAACAACAAAAAAATAAATAAAAATATAAAATATGTTGTGATATTGTGCAAGAGAAACAGGAGAGATTATTGGAGACACCCTGGCTAGAGTATAAAACCTAGCTAAACTTATATAACATTGGTTTATTTGGCTTTTTGAGTCCTCCCCTGTCCCCCCATAATGGGTATAATGAAGCCCAACTCTCAAGATTGGGAGGCCCAAATAACAAAACTTAAAAAGAGCTTCTAACATGCAGTGGAGCATCTGGAAAGCAGTCAAAACATGTTGAGTTTCTTCTTCATATTTATTTGTATTACTTGACAGACTAATATGTATACATGCACACATATACACACATAGCAATAGTGGTACATTCTTAAATGTATTATACTTTAGGGTTTCTTGTATAATTATTTAACAACTTTCCAAAGTGTTTTCAGATCCTTGGAACACCAAAGTGAGAATCAGATAATAGATGGTGAGTTCATAGGATGTATGTTCAAGTGAAAAATATGAAACTTACATTTTTCATAGGTCAAAAGTTGTTAAAAGTTGGCAGTTCTATGTGGTTCAACTTAATATATTAAGCTTATGATATAAGCCTATGATTTCTGTATTTGGAGAAAGCTACGAGTTAGAGAAAGGGAATACTCTTCTCTATGAAGAATCAACAACTTTTAGGTAGACGGCACATGGGGAAGGAGTGCTTGGGTTGAGAATAATGCCTTAACCAAGGTAAGACTAATTTGAGTACATCAATTCAAACAAAGCACGCCTGGTGTTCCCAGTGAAAGAGGCAAAAATTTACCCTCCCTACTCAGCTAATATATACGAATTTCAAAAGAGAAAATGACTTAATACTTACTGGTAGCAGCTTTAATTATTTCTATTCATTATTGCCTATTTGTGATCAAGTTGCTGGCTATTTTTAGAACAGTAAAACTCACTGTGATTTTTTTCTTCAAGAATAATCTTTCTGCTACAAGGACAGGTATTTTATTATGGTACACTCATTACAGTCCAATGCTTCATCCCAATCAAGTTGTCTACTATAATTTCCAGAAAATATTGTGTGCTCAAGCATCAATATGCAGTTATTTGCTGAACCCCTTATGTTGCCAACAGAATCGATCTTTTTTTTTTTTTGTCTTTTTGTGACTGGCCGTACCACGCTCAGCCAGTGAGCGCACCAGCCATCCTTAAAAAGGATCCGAACCCGCGGCGGGAGCACTGCTGCGCTCCCAGCGCCGCACTCTCCCGAGTGCGCCATGGGCTCGGCCCCAGAATCGATCTTATAGCTACATTTGGTGCAAAACCTGAATCTCCCAATGCATTAAGTGCAGATTATGACAAGGTTAAATTCTGTGTCAGACACTTCTACCTAATGAGGAAATCTGTCCAAGGAAGCAGTGTCTCCATGTTGAGAATATGCTGTGCTAAAGTAGATATAGCTTTGCTGTGAGAAAAATCTAGTGTCGGAACTATTCTGCCATGTACTAGGTCTTGGACAATTACCTTAACGCCTTCATGCCTTCATTTTCTCATTTACAAAACAGATGCTATGTGACAACATTCCTAAAGTGTTTATAAATGATTAAGTAAGGTCCATATGCATGCTTTAGTTTAACAAAGAGCTATTAAGTGGTCAGCATGTGTCAGGCACTGGGCCCACCTCTGGAGATACACAGAGGAAGAGAGCTGGGCCACTTCTCTTAAAGTTCTTACTTCTAGTGAGAAAAGCGGTAAGAAATAATTTCACTTCAGTGTGGTAAGAAATGGTGCAATAGATAATATTTGTTGAGCTTTTCCTATGTGTTGAATCCTTTGATAAACACTTTACTCGTTTAATATCATGCAATTTTCACAAGAATGTGATCAATTAAGCATCATTTTAAACTTATTTTCAAGTTGAGATTGGAGTTTTTTGGAGTGGTTAAGGTAATTTTCCAAACTGCGAGAGAAGGAATTTGAATCTCTGTGCAATTATCTTTATAGCCCCGGTCTTAACCACCACACTGTAGTGCTTGAATAGAAGATGAGCAGCTTGCTAGGAGTCAAAGGTAACTCCCCTGATACATCCTTGGGGTTGGGGAGGCTTTTGAATAATTAATGGAGAAGTTAACCAAGTTTAATTTTGGTGGGTGAGCAAACGTTATTTAAACATTGAAGACAGAGAAAGAAAGAGAATTACAAGTATGGTCAAAAGATTTAGGAAAATCTCAGAACCTTGAAAGAGCATGGTTTCTTTTAGGAATCCAAATACTTTTTTGTTACTGGAGAATCCTTTGTGAAAGATGAGTAGTAGGTGACAAAAGGAAAGAGAAGTGGGACCTAAACCATGGAGGAACTATAGAATTTACCTTTGTCCAAAAGATTTTGAGTATCCACTGAAAGGTTATCAACTAGGGAATTATATGGTCAAATTTTCCTTTTAGACAGGGCATCCTCTAGAGGCAAAGATTCCAGAGGACATTGCAATAGTTTAAATAATAGAAAGTGAAGGCCCTGAGCTTGGGCCCCATAAATGAAAATGATAGGGACAGAAGAAATTTGAGAAAAATCAAAGACGTAAAATCAGCAAGACTTGGTGATTGGTAGGGAGATGCTATTTATGAGTCCCAAGTTTCTTGCTTGAGTGACAAGCTCAAACATAGTAATATCATTTATTGAGATGTGAACACAGAGGATGGTCACTACTACCATGATCAATGTTGCTGAGAGATCAAACTCTGGAACAAATTAACAGACTACATACCTCACTTGGAAACTGCTACATTCAATATGGAAAAATCAAATATATCCATTAATTCCTAATCATCCATTTATCCAGATTTAGAAATATTTATTGCATACAAACTTTCAGGCAATGAAGCTTCAGTGTGATAAGTGCTATGTTCTTGGTAACCACCCAGTGCGAAGAGAACCCATGTAGTAAACTTTATACTTC
Source organism: Cynocephalus volans (assembly GCF_027409185.1). Lineage (NCBI taxonomy): Eukaryota > Metazoa > Chordata > Mammalia > Dermoptera > Cynocephalidae > Cynocephalus > Cynocephalus volans. The sequence goes on along the minus strand of NC_084463.1, from coordinate 123,506,128 downwards.
TCTTTTAGTATTTATCAAGTATTTTGATTGAATCAGTCCTTTTTGTATAATATTACCTTATTTCTCCCACTAACTCTGAAATTCTTAAGACCAATAACTATCTTACTAATTTCTATTTGCCAACCTAGGAATTTAACAATTGAAATAGAACAGTTTTCAAAGAAACTTTGAATTGATTTCAAAAGAAAACTCACCCAAATAAATCACTACTTTTTTATCCTTGATACCATCTATTTCATCAGCCTCATTCTTTATCATTTAAGCTCACTCCTTCTGAAACTCTCTGCACTGATATCAATATGTAGAGAAATCCCACCTGGTGGACTGAAATCCCTGGGCTTATACAATGAACAGACAGAGTCAGGGAATTTAAATGCCATAAACCAGATCTCTAAGAGGCAAAACAGAAACTAAATTAGTGATGTTTAATCAAGACTCATAAAGACTTTCAAGCATTTTCTTATTTATTTCTTATATATCAACTTTAGGAGATATAGGGGTCAAATGTCAATTACCATCATTTTAGCAATTAAAAAATTGCAGTATAGAGAGCAAGTGTTCCAATGTTGTTTCTGATGTGTTAATATTTTATTCTTTTGTTACCTGTCAATTAAGGCCAAATTTATCCGTGTTTGTACACAAACTACAATAATAGTTTGTATTTTCCCCTAACCAAACACATTAGATTGTAGCAATAGTTTTAGTTCTGTTATCTGTCCTTTACAGAAAAACACGTCCTTGGAAATGTTGAATAAGTCTCAAGCTTTACTTTTGGTATCTTTTTTTCTTCCTCTATGCCATATCCTAGGTTTCTAGAGCCCACTTCTTAGCATCCGAGAAAGGTTTATTTGTTCATTCATTTATTTCATTCTATTTTAAAATGTCGACTATTGAGCTAAGTGCTAAAGTACATAAAACATCTCAAGCAGCAAAATACCTAGGGAATAACATGCTCACAAAATAATACAATGTGACAAGTGCAATAAATGAAATAAACACAAGATGTAAGGAAGCAAAGAGGAGCGCGCTATTAACTTTGCCTGGAAGATGGACATTTCATTTGAGATAAATTTCAATTATTATATTTAAATGCTCACTTTGATTTTAGATTTTTGGCTGACTCAAGTTAAAGACCTGGTTTCAAGATATCAATCAGAAAAGGAACCCTGGAAATTATGTACCATTTACTTTGTTACATACATCAATTCTCACTTAATAAGCTAATCACACTATCAATTCAGCACTGAAACACCTATGTGAACTAACGGAAAGGAAGGCATGCACTACTTTGTTCCAGGACATTGGTCACTCTTTTGTTTTGCCTGCTGTTTACTCCCAAGTATTGCATCAAAGTGATCCTTTGCTTGGATATGTTCTTTAACTAAACAATGCAAGGTGGTAAAAATGATCTTACATCATTTGTGTGTAGCCCTATTTGTATTCTGATGAAAGATTAGAAAAATAAATAAATAAATAAATAAAAGGAAAGACTAATGTTTCCAGATGTTCAGTGTCACCTGGGATCTTTTTTCTTTTTTTTTTTCTTTTTTTTTAAATTTTATTATGTCGATATACATTGTAGCTGATTATTGCTCCCCATCACCAAAACCTCCCTCCCTTCTCCCTCCCCCCCTTCCCCCCAACAATGTCCTTTCTGTTTGCTTGTTGTATCAACTTCAAATAATTGTGGTTGTTATATCTTCTTCCCCCCCCCCCCCGGTTTGTGTGTGTGTGTGTGTGTATGTGTGTGTGTGAATTTATATATTAATTTTTAGCTCCCTCCAATAAGTGAGAACATGTGGTATTTCTCTTTCTGTGCCTGACTTGTTTCACTTAATATAATTCTCTCAAGGTCCATCCATGTTGTTGCAAATGGCAGTATTTCATTCGTTTTTATAGCTGAGTAGTATTCCATTGTGTAGATGTACCACATTTTCCGTATCCACTCATCTGATGATGGGCATTTGGGCTGGTTCCAACTCTTGGCTATTGTAAAGAGTGCTGCGATGAACATTGGGAAACAGGTATACCTTCGACTTGATGATTTCCATTCCTCTGGGTATATTCCCAACAGTGGGATGGCTGGGTCGTATGGTAGATCTATTTGCAATTGTTTAAGGAACCTCCATCCCATTTTCCATAGAGGCTGCACCATTTTGCAGTCCCACCAACAATGTATGAGAGTTCCTTTTTCTCCGCAGCCTCGCCAGCATTTATCGTTCATAGTCTTTTGGATTTTAGCCATCCTAACTGGGGTTAGATGGTATCTCAATGTGGTTTTGATTTGCATTTCCCGGATGCTGAGTGATGTTGAGCATTTTTTCATATGTCTGTTGGCCATTTGGATATCTTCCTTAGAGAAATGCCTACTTAGCTCTTTTGCCCATTTTTTTTTCTAATAAGGGTTCTGGGCAAAGAAACAGTTTACATTCTATTGGCTTAATATTACATCATCCTTACTAGTACTTACAAATTCCTAATAAATAAAGATGGGACTTTCACATATTACTTGTATGCAAATTATGTTTTCATAAACATGCTTACAATTTCATATTTTTGCAGTGCGTGTGCATAGCAGGCAGATATAAGGGAATTAGGTGGCCAAAGCAGCACTGGTTTATCTCTGAGTGAAGCTACTTTAATAAACAAGTGTTTATCTTTTAGCAAAACAGCCTTCTGCAGTAGCAACCATAATTAAAAGTTCTAATTTATATATATATATATATATATATATATATAAATACACGTGTACACATATGATGTGTATATGTGTGTGTATATGTATGTGTGTATGCGTATATATGTATATGTATATATATACACATATATATATATACCATCACATACACATTTATTTACAAACTGCTTCCTTTGTCCAACACAAATAATTAAAGGTAAGACAATTTTTATATAATTTATAAATTACATGCATCACAGAAAGAGAGTATGAAGGTTAACAGATACAGATGATGAGCTGGAATAAGCATGAGCTAGTGGGTCAGAATACCTGGACATGGATTCTTGCTTCTTTATTTACTTGCTGTGAATCTATGGATAAAGTACATAACAATAAAGAGTCTTAAAGAAGAATTAATAATTGATTTAAAATATATCCTTGAGGAAATAAATGTCTTTTTTATTAGTTAAAACCTCAGGAAAGAGACTTGGAGATATTGGGATGAGGTGGTTCAAAGTGTTTTCCTCAATTTATTTGTTTGTTTGTTTGTTTGTTTGTTTGTTTGTTTGTTTGTTTTTAAATACTGGTGATGAAGGTTCAAGAAAATGGGAACTTTGTGAACTGCCTGTGGAGATATAAATGGTAAGAAATATTTTATTGATAAATTGGGCAACATTTATTCAAAGGCCTAAAAATTCAAAAGCATGGCCCTCTTCATTCCAGATCCCTGCTCAATATCCACTCTAGCTAGTTTAAGCCAAGGAAGATTAATTAAGGAGTATTCATTTATGGGACCTCATGAAGGGCTGAAGAATCCAACTTGGAGGCCATAAATCCTGGTACAATCCAGCTGGGAAGTATGCCAACAATGCAAAAAAAACTGTATCACGTAAAAACTCACTGCTGCCACTGCACATCACTCAGTAACTATGATGCCAGGGGCCCGTAAACAAGTGTGCCACAGATGCTTCAGGAAAACCAACTACTACCACTATGCTTGTGGAAGGGCCAGCCTCCTAATCCACCTAGTCACCACTTCCAGCTCCACTTTCTACAAAAACAATTTTACTTCATGGAAACTTTGACACAATGTAGAGCCCTGATATCTGTTTCTAATACCACAGGGCAGAAGGAAATCTAGAAGAGAGTCAGGGTCAGTATTTAGTGAACCCATCTGCAGTATCTTCCACATTATTATAATTCTCTTCTACATCCTAAAGGGATAAAAAATGAAGAAATTATACAAAAATACAAGTAAACATCTCTATTATAACATAATTTCAAGTAATAAAAGTTTTAAAATAACATAAACAAGCAACAATAAAGGTTTGATTAAGTAAGCTATATTTCATTTCACACAATGAAATAATACTCAGCCAATTAAAATGATGTTGGTGAAGATTAATACTATGCATGTATATGTAAAACGTATTGTTAAGTGGAAAAGGAAGACTACACAAGTATAAAGATTTTTGTGCATGTGAAAACACATCATATATATCTAAAGTACAAGTTAGATTATACTTTAAAGTTACAAAGTTATAAAAATATTTCAGCGTGATGGAATTTATAATTTCTATATGTGTGTGTATACACACACATAAACACACACACGTAATAAATGAAAATTTTTTGTTGCTTTTGTAAGAAACAGTATTGATAAAAACACCAAAATTTAGTTTGAACGAAAAAATAGTGTGCTCTTTATCAGCTTTAAATTTTAAGAAAATACATATTAAAAATTATTATATTTTGGGAGTGAAGACTGCTGAAAACTTTTAAAAATATTTTTGTACAACTTCAATTTAGAATTCAACTACTTTATAGCATGACATATATCTCTCAGATTGTGAAAATTATGCATATTTAGCATAGTATCAATTCCCATGGAAATAGTGATTAATTTTTGTAAATGTTGCTCAGAAAGACAAGATAAATACAAAAACATTTTATTTAAAAACAAAATAAAGGCATACCTGCCAATAACCACTAAAATTTATTTTTATAAGACTTTTGCTAGAAGGCAAATCAGAGTAACTGCTACATGATTAGTCCTACATATATCACAAGTAATAAAATGGACAAAACATAGGAAACTACCATTTTCAGACATTGGACAATAGTCAGGAGAGAAGAGAAAAGATATATAAGCAATGTCAGCACTGTGATCACTCGATATTATGCTTAAGATACTTAGCAGGCCTTTGTGCAGGGAAAGAAAATCCAATTTTAGAACAGCATTTTGCTCAAATTAAGAGACAGAGATCAGAGTACAGGGAAGATGATGCAGAAAATGTTTATAGAGCAGAGTGCAAAGAGTAGAAGGCCACACAGAGAAGGCGCTCCAGAAAACTGAGAGAAGTCATCCTGAACGGTTGGTTGCAGAGTAAGTACCCAATGCATGTTGTGTGAATTCATGAAGCTGGACAAACACTACTCGGGTATTAACTGAACAACTTCCAGAGCTTGCTAAGAGTTGGGAGATGTTTCATTGTCAACCAATGTGTTGAAAACCAGGAACAGTTAGTAGAGACTAAAAATAATTAATTATATAAATAAAATAAAAATAAGACATTTGGCTTTACTGGTAAAGACAAACCAGCCTTTGAATAAAGGCTTCTCTAGATATCCTCTAACATAGATTTAAAAAATATTTTAAATATATGTGTGTGCACACACGTGCATACACACATGGAAAAAGCTGAAAAGACAATGCCATTTTCACACACACACAAAAAAAACTCAGAAAACAGAGAAGGAACACTTCCCAACTCTTTTTGTGAGGCCAACATTACCTTGACACCAAAACCAGACAAAAACATTACAGAAAAACAAGATTGCTAACTAATATCCTTCATGAACTTAGATCTAAATATTTTTTGTAATGAAATCCAGTGATATTTAAGAAGGATAAAACATCGTAAGTGTGTTTTATGCTGAGAATATAGGATCTGTTTAACTTTCGAAAATCAATGTATTTCACGATATGTAGTGGGTTAAAGAGTGTCCTTCCAGAATTCATGTTCACCTAGAATCTCACAATGTGACCTTATTTCAAAATTAGCTCTATAAAGATTTAATTAGCTAAGAATCTCAAGATGAGATGATCCTGCATTCGGGATGGGCCTAAATGTGATGACTGGTTTTACTAGAATAAGAGAAAAGAGAGGGAGATTTAGACATATAAAGACGCACAGGGAAGAAAGCCACGTGAAGACAGAAGCACAGATTGGAGCTATGCCTCTACAAGCCGAGCAACCCAGGAGCCACCAGAAGCTGAAAGAGCCAAGAAAAAAATTTCCACTAAAGCCTTCAAAGGGAATATGGCCCTGCCAACACTGTCATTTTAGAACTCTAACCCCCAGAACTGTAAGAAAATAAATCTTTCTTTTTTTAAGGCACCAAATTATCATAATTTGCTACCGCAGCTTTGGGAAACTAACACACTATAAAAACAGAATAAAGAAGAAAACAACATTTGATTATTTCAATGATAGAAAAAATGAGCAAAATAACCGTATATTCATAATAAGAATTCTTTGAAAACAAGGGAACTTCCTCAACCTGATGATATTGTCTATAAAAAACCTATAGCTTACATGATGCTTAATGAAGAAAGGCTCAACAATTTCCCCAAATTTATCTCAAAGTTTGGATATCTTCTCTCTCCTCTTCTATTCGATATTTCACTGTGTGTACAGTAGGCAAATAAAAAAAAATCAAAGTCATATCAATTTGAAAACAAGACTTAAAACTTCTCTTTCTTCATGGATGTTATGTTCTTGTTTCTTGAAAACCTTAAAGAGCCTAAACAAAACAAAATAAATATAATTAATAAGTGAATTTATTAAGGCCATAAAATATAAACTCAATAAACTTGTGCATTTTTGCCAGTCTTGTTTTGGACTTGTTCCCATAACTGCAATCTCCTAGAAATAGCTGAGCATAGCTGAATACAAGTTTTAGTATCATAGACACCAATAACCTGAACAACGGAACACATAAAAATATTCACATATACACATAATACAAACACATACATACACACACAAGCAAACAGTTATTTGTGCAGTATCACTACATACTAATATAATTAGCAAAGACTACCAAACTCTGATAAAGATCTACAATTGGCAAGACTCTAGGGAAATACATACTGTCATTGATAATAATTATGTAACATTGTTACAGCCCATTTGCAGAGCAGGTTTAAAATAGATAATATGAACTATAGGACTTTTTATGTCTTTAGAACTAAGAAATCCCGTTGAAGTATATAATCTAAAGAAATCAGCATGCATATACCCTATCCCCGCATAAGAAAAATAAATCATAGATATATATTTTTATGCTGTGTATTTTACAACAGCAAAAAACTAAAAATAATTTCACGTTACAATTTGTAATAAATATTGATGCAAACAATGGATTGTAAATGTGGAGGTATTGTATGACCATAAAACATTAAAACTTTATGGACTCTGACCTTGACTGGAGAACAGTAAACAAAGTAATTCATTAAGAGAGTAAAATATAAATAGCATGTGTACTTTGGTTCCAAGAATGAAAAACACAGGGAAGGGATTAACGTGCTCAGCACTTGCTGAGCATCCCCCACTACTGCTTGCTTCTTAGGCATAGCTCCCTATATCAGTATGGGACCTGTCCCTTCCCTCAGGATCATGAAGGTTTATTTTAATTCTTGATGGATTTATTATAAGCAACAGCAATCATCCCAAACTACTGATATGTAAACAAGTGGAAATGTGTTCACATTGATCAAAAGGATACAATGCCACAATAGGAATCCTTTATGTTTCAAATTAAGGATAAGGTCCAGGATGTTTTTCTGCAGTTTTCCAGGCTTTCCTTGACAACTTCTCATCCCTTTCTGCTGCAGTTTTTAAAAGTCTGGCATCTGACTTCTGAAATGCCTCAAGGCAGGCAAATCAGAAGCCAATTTTAGGTGATGGGACATTACATATCAGACTTTGCTAACTCCACAGACTCCAATCTATTTCTTCATATAAATGGCCTGTAAATATGCACCCCAGCTACCTATTAGATGAGCAGTCCAAATACGTACCACGCAAGATAATGGCAATTAAATTGGGAAGAAGGGACAGTCTGACACAGTTGCATGTATGATTGCATGTAGCTAGGGAGAAAGCCATGGAGATAGCAAGGAGTAGAGATTATGTAAATTATCTGATGAACAGACATTCTAGGGACCCACAATTTCAACATCTTGATACCTGAATAATCATTGTACTCACTTCATGAAGTGCAAATGAAGCTTAAACTATGCCAAGTGCATTATAAACACTGAACAAATGTCATCAGATATTATTGTTCTTTGGATGAACAAAGTACTTTGGAAGACTAGAGGGTAGATATAAATATTCTGACAGATAAAGTAAAAAAAGAATTGGCATTTAATTTAGAGTTTAAGGATAAATAAAATTTAATGATTTGATATGGACAAGGGACATCCTACATGAAGGGAGACAGGATAGAGAAGAACACAGATCATAGAAAGTGTTCAGGCAGTCTAGAGACTGCAAATTAGTTATCGATCATTCCAGCGATCCACAGAGTGAGAGTAGAAGAGAGATTACAGACAAAATAAATAAGTGAATAAATAAATAAAGTAAAGTGAGATTATTAAAGTTCATACCCAGGAATCCTGAAAAAGGTTACATTTTCTGATGTGCTGAATAAGAAAATAAAACTCAAATATAAGGCATATGTATGTACAGTACTTGAATAGTTAAGAATACAACAGAAGGCCTATAAGTGTAATTTTCATCCTCTACATCAAGTCTTTCTCAGAAACTGGTCCATGACTGGGTCTTTATTTAAACAATAAAATCAATAAAACATATCCTTAAGTCTATGATAAGAAAGCTCCTGACATTGTGATAACCATGTTATCTTGTACAAAGTTACCTAACCTCTCAACTGCTCATGGTTTCCGTAGCACTTGTTATTATAAAATTGTTTGGTGTCTAATTCAAATTATTAGCAATATTCATATTAATTTGACATATTTGATTAGTAAATGCTTATTAAACTCCTGTTATATATGCTCCACTGGGGACTGAGGAAACGGTTTCTCTCCTTTGGGAGCTGAGAGTCATATAGGGCCACACATGCAGGGAGGCATAGAATTACAGTTGAGTGTGATGTGTGCTGCACTAGAGTTACTCCCATGTTTTAATGGAAACAAAATTAAGAGAATAAAATTTCTTATAGTGAACTAGAAATGATATTACAATTTTTGCAGAGGAGATATGGCAAAACACACAAATGGCCAACAGGTACATGAAAAAATGCTCAACCTCACTAATCATCAGATATGCAAATCAAAACCACACTGAGATATCACCTCACCACAGATAGACTGGCTATTATCAAAAAGACTGAGAATAACAAATGCTGGCTATGATGTGGAGAAAAGGGAACTCTTCTATATTGTTGGTGGGACTGTAAATTAGTACAGCAATTATGGAAAACAGTGTGGAGGTTTCTCCAACAACTATGGATAAAACTACCATAAAATCCAGCAATCCCTCTTCTGGGTATATTCCCAAAGGAATGGAAACCATCATGTCGAAGAGATACCTGCACTCCCATGTTCATTGCAGCTCTATTTACAATAGCCAAGATATGGAAGGAACCTAAATGTCCATCAACCAATGAGTGGATAAAGAAAATGTGGTATATACACAATGGAAAACCACTCAGCCATAAAGAAAGAATGAAATTCTGCCATTCTCAGCAACATAGGTGAGGTATGTCCTCACCCATAAGTTGGAGGGAGGGAGAGAGGGAGGGAGGAAGGAGGGATGGAAAGAAGGAAGGAAGAAAGGAAGGAAAGAAGGAAGGAAGGAAGGAAGGAAGGAAGGAAGGAAGGAAGGAAGGAAGGAAAGAAAACGAAAGACCACAATAAAACATTGAACTATCAAAAGGAGAGAACAGACTCATAGTTACTAGAGGTGAAAAGGGGGGAAGGAGGAGGAGGCCTAAGGAATAACTGGGTAAGGGACACAAAGAATAATTACACTTTGTAATGATGAGCATGCTAATAATATTGATTTGATCATCACATACTGTACATAAGTACTACTAGTCAACTCTGTGCCCCATAAATATGCATAATCAAACATAAATAAATAATTTTTTAAAAAATAAGGAAGCATTTGAATGAGCATCAGAAGCAAGAACGGCATTCCAGCATATGCAAAGACAGGGAGGTGTGAGACAGGCAATAGTTCATAGAATTATTCGATCATTATATTTTCTTATTATTTTTCTATTTTCATAGTATTTTGGGCTATAGTTGATGGGTAGTGATTAATAACTATAAAATAAATTTAATGATAAATCAAATATAAAAATGTTTCAAGACACTGGAAAACAGATTGCCAAGATCTGATAAAATATCTTAAATTTATGAAATAATTCAAGACTTACAGTATACTTTCAAGATACAATGAATTTTATTCTGTTTTAAATGCATTAATTTTCTCTTATTTTGGGAGGATCTCTAATGAAATAATTAAAGTAATAAAATGCCAATTCTTATAAAAATTTAGAACTGTTCAAAAAAGAAACTAGAAAACTAAAAATCTAAAATTAGATAGAATAGATCCTTATTTAAATCAGGGTTGAGTTTAATTAAGATTTTAACAAAGGTTAAATGTGCTTTAAGGATCTTAAACAACTTTCTTCATTTCATTTGGTAGAATCCAAATAATTTTACTCCCAGGAGTCACTATTACAGGTTTACAAAATGTTACAACTAGAAGAAAAACTTAAAGTGGTCTTAAACACCAAAATGTACAGAGGAGGAAAATCCCTGCAGAAGAAAGGAAATTTTCCCAATTATTGTAACCACTGTACTGGGTGGTTGACCCCATGCACTGTGCCAGGTGTATGACCCCAAAATTATATCTAATTGGCATAGAAAACCTCTGACTGTGCCAGGTGTATGACCCCAAAATTATATCTAATTGGCATAGAAAACCTCTGAGGTAAGTGTGGTGGGAAGAATAAAGGATCCTCGCAGATGTACAGGTCCTAATATCCGGAACCTCTGAATATGTTACCTTACATAGCAAAGGGATCTTGAGTTGGAGAGGATCCTGGATTACCTAGGTGCTCTCAAACTGAACTCATTGGAAAGCCTTTCCTGGTTGTAATCAGAGGGAATTGTGACTATTGAAGAATCTTCAGACATATCATGTCACTAACTTTGAGATGAAGGAAGGCAGCCATGAGTTTAGGAATGTAGGAAGCCTCTAGAATCTGGAATAAGCAAGGAAATGAATTCCTTCCTAGAGCATCCAGAAAAGAACACAATCCTTACCGCACTTTGATTTTAATCTGGTAAAACTTGTGCCAGACGTTTACCCTACAAAACTGTAAAGTAATAAATTTGTGTTGTTTTAAGTCATGACATTTGGGATACTTTGTTATAGCAGCAATACTAAACATATAATATGTGTGATTTTCTTTTACAGATGAAGAATTGAGGTGCTAACAATTTGAGTAACTTATGCCCTATTCAGTTAGTAAGTAGCAGAACTAGGATCATAAATGTATTCTGTCTTTATTAGAAAGAGCAGTAGAAATGCACTAGTTCAAAATAAAGAATTCAACTCAAATTTGATTCATATCCCTAAAAACTGCATTTAGCAACTAAAAAGCTTTAAACACTTCTTGTCTAGACCCTATAGTTCTGTTTGGCAGGTAATCTAGATGGAAATTAAATATTACTTTTCCCTTGTTATAAGGAATATTACTTCAAGATATTTTGATACTATCCAGAATATAAGGTATTTCAAAACTTATAGATTAAAGTGTATGCTACCTGGCAATTCATTAAACTAAGTGGGAACCAAGTGGGCTGCAGGCTGAAAACCCACCACCCATTCTTGCTTTAGAAAAGATAATGTTGCCTTACCGTGCTCAAAGCTGTACAAAAAGAAGAAAAATCTAGACACCATCAGCAAAAGATATCTCTACCTACAGCTCTTACCTATATGGCTTCACTGGGCTGCGGAGTTATGTTACTGACCCAAACACAATTTGTTTCCAGTTGCTTTTTTTTTTTTTTTTTAACTTGCTCATTAAGGACAAATGTCAGGTTACTAAAAAATCTAATTCAACATTTTCCTAGTGCCTAAAGCTAAACTGTGATTAAATTTTTTGATTATAACAAAAGGTGTGGTTGCTTTATTTCTTTCAGCATGTGACACATTCACTACAGAAATTGCTTTCAGAAACAGTTACAGCAACACTGAGACTAAGAATTCAAAATTGTTGACTTTTCATATTTTTTGAGTTGAATTGTAATAATTTAACATTTCATAATAAAACTACAAATATAATGATATGCCTATTAATGATTGAAATTTTAATATGAAAATTTATGTGTTAGAGATTAATTATGGATAATTGAAACATTTTCCTGTTTACTTATAAACCTTCTAGTACAAGTAGATACTAGTGCCATATACAAGGAAACCAGGAAAAGAGCTGCTTCCCCAGGAATTAGAATCCTCCAGTCTTCTGCCTTTGACAGTTTAATGTGCATCTGTTTGACATACCTCTGCCTATTGAACCATTGTGAAAGCAATGACTATTCAGCAGAAATTTATTCAAAATAGATAAGGCTTTCTGCTTAAATTTTCGTGCATCCATAGAGCAATGGGTTCCCTTTTGCAGGCAAAAAAGAATCTCTCTTTATCCCCAATCTTTGTAAAGTCAATGAAAGAATCCACTTTCATGGGTTTCATTTTTAGCTTTGGGTCAGAAAATCCAGCAAGTTGCTTTGAAAACATTTGCACTTCTTTTTTGAGATATTCAAGTTGTTTTACAGACATTATCTCACCAATAGTCATTGCATCCCAGTGAGGCAGGACAAGGAACAATTTATTCCTATATTTAAAGGGTAAAAAGAGGTTAAATGACTCATCTGGAGAGCTGGAAATAGAGGCTCAGTGTTCGGAATCAGCTCTGTGTGTAAGAGCAAGTGCCAAATGACTTCATCAATGGGTGTAAGTTAAAGGTTATTGATATTTCACAAAACTTGAGTTGCTGAGGTAAGCAAAGAGCTCAGAAGTGGAAGGGGAATTGAAGATTGGTTTTTCAAGGTAGGCAGTTTATTCTATTTCCTTTGTAAGCTTTCTTTTGACTAATAGTATTCTGTGAACAAGAATTTGAAGGTGATTTTCAATATTGGAGGATTATCCACAACATGTGGACGCCACTTGCCCTTATATGAGGATGGAGTAATTCAAATGATATATAATAAGTCATGATTTTGTATAATTCAGATGTTTCTACTATGCAAAAAAAAAATATGTAAAAACTGATCTGTTTCTCTATTCTTTATTTTTACTTTGGTAAAATCTTGGATGCAAAAATGTAGCCTCTGTATCTAATAAAGAAATCCTTCCATTTTGGAGAAAGGTAGCAAATGACCACCTCTTCCTTGTTTTTTTTCTTTTTTTCACCTGGCTTTCAGGATTCCAAAAACAACTGCAATGTAGATTAACAGTCAGTGCATAAAATTACTCTGTTTCTTCCTCAGTGATAATTGTTTCCTCCTCTGACTTCCTGGAGTTTACAAATATAGATATCTAATTACAAAATCTACAAGCCAAATGAATACCTGTTACTTGCATTAAAAAAAAAAAAAATCCTACCGATTACTCAGAACCCAACTGCATGTGACGTGGCTCAATCTCTGCAGCTACATGCAAGTTAAATGCTAATGTTAAATTGCCTAGCAAGGAAAAATCTATCCCTGGACTCATCTGTGCTTTTGTAATATCCTGAAAAGATAATTAGTTAACAGCTTTATTTCTTCTTATTGGGAAAAAAAAGAAGAAAAAAGTAGAACAAATCTACTAAAAATTTTGAAATATTGAGCCAAATTCTCATTTTTTTTTTCCATTTTATTTTATTTTTTTCTTTTTAAGTATTCTTCCCCTGAGAATATATAACTTTTACATATTAGGACAAACTCTGTACTTTGTATTTTTTTTTTTTCAAGGAGGAAAAGGAAGAGAGGAAGAAGAGGATAGAACAAAGGAAAGGAAAAGATGAAAGAAAATGATTTTACTGCTTTGCCGTTTAATTGAAAATGGTCTCCAGTGGGTTCAACACACATTAAAAAATAAAAAGTAAAACTTATGACAAAAATCTGCCAGGTAATAAAGGCCTTCAAGTATGTTCAAACTAATGGTTTATGAAACTTTGACTAATGGTAGACAAGGACAATATGTCTTTAGAATTATGGGAGGGAGGTTGAAATGAGATGCTAAAATGAGTGGATAGTTAAAAAATGAAACTAATGTATTGATCACCTGTGGTGTGATCATCATTTCACTAGTACTTTTCTACAGCTATGCAAGATAAGCTACTCCCATCCCTGTTACTCACACACGTATAATCTAAGGCTAATAAGACTTTCCTAATTAATCAAGAAGATAACATGTATTTTGTTTACAGTACGTACTTCACTTTGTGGAGAAAAAAAGTGTTACTATACAGTTTGAAATAGTATAACTAGTAAGTGAAAGAGCTAAAATTAGGACTCAGTTCTGCTTAATTTCAATTTTTTGGTCCGTCAATGAACTATGCTATAATCTCTTCAGTATTGGAAATCAAGTTAATGATCATTTAAGGATTTATTAAGGATTGGTTTTTCCTCCATTCAAAAGTTTTTAAAGTTACTCGATTCTGAAAAATGTGGCCAAGGTCATAAAGTTTCCATCATCTCTAATCCAAGAGAACTTAAAATGGTTATGACCCATCCAAAAGCTGTTTTAAGCCATGGTGCTTATAGGATGATACAGTGCCTTTAGAAAACTTTTTAACTTCATAGATAAAGCCATCTCTTTAATACTAGAATCTACTGGCTATTCCTTCAGTGACCGTTTCTGTAGCTCACAAAATTTAAGAACCTATTTTGTTAATTGTATGATGGAAGTTTCTACCCTGAACTGGTTCTGTCATCTCAAAAGAATGCTGCAAAACCAAATCTGAAGAAAGGCAACTTTCCTCAAGTTTTAACTCCTTGAGTCCAAACTTGTCAGACATTTAAAATACATATATTATCTTTAGATGTTTCTACACATATGACTGTTTTCCAAACCTTTTCTTTTAAATGCCTATTAATTTATCTTACGACAATAGATTTCTTACATGTTAAATACATTAAGTGTTTAAAAGGCAGGTACATGTTTCAGGTATTAAACTCATTTCATGTATTGACTACATTATAGCAGTTGCCACTAAATGTCAATTTTCAGCTGAAACATGCATGGCTAACTTCTTAAGGTTAAATGTTTGTTTGTTTGTTTAATTAAAGTTGGTGTGGCAGGGAAAATTTTTTAAATGGCTGCAGAAAGATATCCTATCGTAATCTCTGGAATCTGGAAATAAAATTTTTCTGGATTGTCTGAATCGACTCCATGTAATCACACATACCTTCAACGGAAAGAATTTTGAGGTGAACACCTCATGGAGTAAAAATCTACTTGTGCTTGCTTTAACCTAGCTCTTATCAAAATGATGCCTATTGAGACTGCTGCCCCACCCAGAGCCCCCTTTCCTTACTATTTTAATGCAACTCTGGCCAACATCAAACTATCAGCACCTGCTTCCCCTTCGCCTGAGGGCTTTCCGTGTCCATACCCGAGGTGTTTTGCCAGCCCACACAGGCACCAGAAATGCAGAGGAAGTAATCCCATCACCATCCCACTATTATTATTATTTTTTCCTATAAGTAGGAGTTAGTATGCAGGTGTACTTTAGATCCTTCACATCTGAGGGGAGCGTATGACACTGGCTTCTAGAGGGTTCCCAAGGAATAATCTCCTGTCACCCTCAGTGGAATCTGGTGCCATAATGTATCATTTAAGCTGACATTCCTTCCTTGTCTGCCATTTTTGATATTAGCTTATCCTCCAAATGAATTATTTCCACTCAAGGTCTGATGCGGGGAAGGGTTGAATCTAAGTTGACACATATTTGGAAAGTAGTGGGCTACAATACTTTAATGGCCATTTTGGCTCCACTTTTCAGTGACCCAAATATATTAAGAAATTGTTTTTGACAGTTTTAGGACACAAGCCTCCAATACCTGGCTTCTGTGAGTCACTTAATAAATGTTTACTAAATAAATTAATTTCTCTAGAGGGTAATATCAGTAGCTCTTGGCATAGGAAACAGCATGAACTCAGAAGACACCACTTTTAACCTTCCTATCTTTTGGAAAACTTAATGGACATATAGGCTGTGTCCTGGCTGTTTGTCCACTGCCACCTTGATTGGCAGGTATTGCTTGCCCGCCTTTCACTCATGTGTCACTTGTCTCCAATGATGCAATGTCTCAGTGCCCTTTTCTTTCCTCTCCATATTTTGAGTTTGGTGAACACATACAAAACTCTCATTTGCTCTATGTCTTTGCAATTAATTTGCAACAAATAAAGGAAAAGACTCATTAAATCCAATAATTAGGCCACGTATTGGGAGCCTACTATATAAACTATGATGTACACATATATACAGTTTCATTAAATCTTCAAAGAAACAATAAGTAAATATTGTTAGTCTGTTTTGTGGATGAAGAAGTGGGCTCAGAGACCTTCAGCAATTCTTCCCAAAGTCATACAGCTATTTGAGGACAAAGACAGGTTTCTCAACCTATCTAACTATTTGCCTATTGTAGTGATTTAGCTTTTTTTTCTTTTCATTTTTAGATAGTATTTATTAGTATGCTTTCAGTACAAAACATTGTAAGAGCAAAAATGACTCACATTTTCATTGCCCATAAACCCCATTAAACCTTTACTTTAAAAAAAAAATCAGGTTTATTAATTTAATTTATGAATGGTAAAATTGTCCCTTTTTAGGCATACAGTAAAGTGAGTTTTCATGAGTGGTTTAGATCTTGATTAGAAAAAAAAAAAGAAGTGGTTTCAAATATGTCTGTAACCTGTTAGATTTGTGACATACTTGGAAAAGTACGTAAAATATTCCAGGCCTCTAAGTTTGCTCATCCGTATAATGACACAAATAATAATATCTATTTCATATTTGTTGCTAAGCATAGTTTCTTGCAGTAGGAATTAGGAAACCAAAATAAAAATTCTGTAGACATTTTTTGTGTGTGTGTTCAGAAAGAGAAGATAAAAACTTAATGTTTCCCATAGGGAAAAGTTTAGGCACCAGGACAGTCTCATTGGTTGATTGGTTGATTGCTACAGTCAAGGTGACTTTTAATTGAAGTGCTTAATTAATTTAGTTAATGAGCTCAACAATGCTAGCTGTCATTCGAAGTGAGGTGGAGCAGGGATCCTGAGTTTTCAGTGTTCATAGTCATGTGCCATAGCACTTCAACTTCTTTCTCTTTCCAGTGTCTAACTTCAAGTAACTTTGTCTCCTCTTTTATTTTCTTTCTTATTTGAAAAAAAGGGACTTTGTGAGGGTTGAGGCCCTAACCATATATACTATGAAAATATCATTTCCTTGGTCTATGACTGCCTTTCTCCACATTCCAACTCCTTTCTGCTTTTCAAACCTCTTGACGTACCTCTAAAGACCTCTATTTTAAATCTCCTGCTGTCTTGTTTACTGCTAATATTTGCCAATTATTGCTGCCTTATTTTGGATCATCAGATAAAATACAGGACACGTTGCTTTAGTATGAAAATATATATATTCAAAAATATATATTTGTGTTATGTCTGAAATTAAAATTTAACTTGGTGTCTGCTGTTTGTATTTGTTAAGTCTGGCAACCCTAGCTATATTATGTTTCAGAAACTATGTTGATCACTGCAAATGTATTATTTCTTTTGATCTTGACAATGATACTATGAGGAAAGTGCAGTTATTCCCCTCATTTTGTAAATGAGGCTTACAGAAATTAAATAAGAGATTCAGAGTCATATACCTATGCATACTTGAGAACAGATTGGGCGACAGAATACCACTTCATAAAGGGTGAATGGAAAAGTGCTTCCTCAGATGTTCATTATAATTACCCACTGTGGTAGGTTAGCAAACTTTCTCTAACTTTTATTTTTAGGGATATGAAAAAGTGTGATGAATGAAGAGAGTCTGAGGTTTAGAGTGATATGAAAGTTAAATTTTACTTTAAAGTTTTTTTTTAACTTTTTATTTTGAAATAATTTTTGTAATAAAAAGTTGCAAAACTGGCACAACAAATTATTGTATTACACCTCAATCAGCTTCTCCAAATGTTATAATATTATGTAATTACAGTGAAATGATCAGAACTAGAAAATCAACATTAATACAAATTATTAGGTTCTTGCCAGTCGTTTCACCTATGTCCTTTTATTATTATTTAGAATTCAATACAAAATCACACATCATCTAAGTTGTCATGTCTCCATATCCGTAGTCTACTCCAATTTGGGACAGTTTAGTTTTTCTTTGTGCTTCATGACCTTGGCACATTTGTAGACTAATAACAGTTACATTAAAGAATGTCCATAAATAAAATAACAAATGTATAAATATACATGGACCCATTCTGTTATAAATAAGTGACTGGAGAATGCTCCATTTAATAGTATAATTCAAAATAACATATATTATGGTAGAATAGATATCCAGCATGTGACAAAACCTACAATAATAATTATTTCAGTCTGATAATTACCAATAGATTCTAAAATTAGTGGGTGAATGATGAGATTTGTATAATTCCATACTATTTACCCCAAAATATTTAAAAATTAAAAAGGAAAATAATCACTTTACAGTGGAGAAACCCAGGAAACACCATATTAACCAAGTGATCAAAGTTAATATCACTATAATGAGAAAAACCAATATTTATACCTACTGATATAGTGCACTGAAGGATCTAAGACCATTTCAGTGGCATTCACACCTAAAGTGCATAACATGAATTTAATCATAAGAAAACATCATACCAACCCATACTGAGGGACATTTTACAAAATAACTGGTTAGTTCATTATATACTTTGTAAGTCTTATTTTAAAATTTTTAAACATTCCAAACATGCTGAAAAGTACAAAAATAATACCCAAATACTTATGTATAAGCATCATGATTACAGATACAAATATTTTGTCCAATATGCATTGACATTTTTGTAATGAAAACAGAAGTTGCAAAAAGAGGTAAGGTGCCATCTGTCTCTTTCTTTCCTTCCCTTCCCCAAATTTACCATCACCCTAAAGTTAATGTAAATCAGTCCCAAGCATGTTTTTGTACTTTTGTAATTTGTGTCTGTATACATAACTGTATATACTGTGGTAGGCTGACTAATGGTCTACAACCTAATCCTCAGAACCTATGAATGTTACCTTGTATGGGATAAAAAGACTGCAGGTATGATCAAGTTAAAGACCTTGAGAGAGAGAGAATATCATGGATTATCCTGGTGGGCCCAAAATGTAATCACAAACATTCTTATGAGAGGACAATCTGACTATAGCAGAGGAAAAGGAGATGTGACTGTGGGAGCTGAGATTGGAGTGATGTAAATAGGAGACAAAGAATGTCAGCAGCTTCCAGAAAGAAAGAAGCAAAGAACACATTCTCCTCTGGAGGGACCAGAAGGAATCAGCTCTGCTCACACCTTGGATTTAGCCCCTTGAGACACATCTTGGACTTCTGAATTCCAGATTTGTAAGAGAATAAACTTGCATTGTTTTAAGGATCTAAATTTGTGTTAATTTGTTATAACAGCAATAGAAACTACATATACAATGAATTTGTGTTAAGATTCATACAAATCACATATGTAAATAACTTTGTAAAGATTTTAAATTCAACTTTGCATTTTTGAGGTATATTAATATTTATACTGAGCTACTTCATTCATTGTAACTGTTGGATTATCATTTCAGAGAATGAATTACCTTTATTAATATAGTTTTAGGATGACTATATAGTCCTGGTTCATGTCTACTTTCTGGCCTATCATCATCCTATCTTTTGTTCTAATAAACTATGTAGGTTTTGTTTTTTTCTCCAAAAGTTTACCCCCAAATTTTCTCCATAAAATTACTATTGTAAACTTTCTATCACACATAAGTTTTCTCTTTCAAATACTCTTTATCGTGTTTTCTTCTATGTTTTTTATGTTTGCTGTTACACACAGGAAAGCACTGAACATTCTTGCATATGTCTTCTTATGTGAAAAATGTTTCAAGAGTAGATCCCAAGAAGTGGAATTGCTGGGTAATATAACAAAGAATTTTCAGCATTACTAAAGTTTACAAAATTGCTCCCCAAAGTGATTGTTTCTATTTACACTGTTTGCCCACATTTTAAACAATGCTTCATCCCAGGAGATATCTCATATATAGTGTGTGTGGGTAATATATGTATATATATATATGTATGTGTATATGTATACATATATATGTATATATACATATATATGTATACATATATATATGCACGTACACTAGCATATAAAGTCATGTGCTGCATAACTATGTTTTAGTCAAAGACAAACTGCATATGCAATGGTCAGAGCAATAGGCATACTGTACAGCCTAGGTGTATATTAGGCTATACCATCTTGGTTTGTGTAAGTACACTCTGTGAAGTTTGTACAACAATGAAATTGCCAATGATGTATCTCTCAGAACATATCCAGGTCGTTAAGCAACATTTGACTATTCTTGTATATATATGTGTGTATATGTATGTATGTATGAGGATACTTCAAACAGTTTGTGAAAAAATAAAATTAAAAGATAATACCAATCTTTCCAAAGACTGTTTGAAGTACCCCCACATGTGCACATATATATGTATAAAATACCATTTTGATGAGTGTGAGATGACATCCATATTACTTAGGAAAAACCTAAGTTTCCCTAAAAACGGAATCCAAAAATATACTGGATTAAATAAAATAGAACTTTATTTATATATACTGTCCAAAACAGTGGCCCAGGGTGAGAGATTACCTCTACCAGCCTCAACACATTACTTTAAGATTATTCTAGTCTTTGCCACTTCTGAGATGGTTGAGTGGATTGAGGGGTCAAGGAGAGAAAGTTCAAGACAAGTACATTAGTTTTTAAAGATGACCAAAATATGCACAGTTCACTTCTCATATCCTGTCAGCCCATCCATCATCACATGGCCTCAACTAGCTGCAAATGAAGGTCAAGAATGCTCTATCTTGCTGGTTGAATAAACTTGGGATGGGGCTTCCTACTATTTAAAGAAGGGAGAAAGTAGATACTGAATTAATAGTGTCTCAAGGACACTATTAGAGGAGAAAGTTGATAATCAATAGTGTCTCCCATAGTCCACATCATTGCACTCCTAAATAGCCGGCCATGTACACTTTCCATACATGACATGTGGGCCTTTCCCCAAGAGAGGCAAATAAAGTCCAATACAATTCTGTATCCTGCACAAATTACAGAAAGGGTGATAAACTGATAAGCAGTCCTCTCCATAGAAAGTTTATTGCCCCATCCATATGTAATTGTTGGGTAGAAGCATTATAATTACAACAGAGAATCACTGCGAACAATGGTTGGGGAACCATACAGCAGCTTCTGCTCCATAGTGATGAAGTAACCCTGATGGACAGGAACTGTTAACACCCCTGCTCTTGCAGGGGTGGAAGAAATTCTTTCATAAGACATTTTCCCCAACCAGTCCCTCCCTTCTTACCTTCTGGTCCATTTGCTTCCAGACAAATCCATGTAATGTAATTATGTCCAAATAACTTTCTTTAATCATAGTTCCTAAAACTGCAAATTCTCCCCATCCCACTCCCTTTTATTTAATTTCAGACTGCTTTGCTTGCTTATTCCTTTTGCCTCTCATTAGTGACAGCTGTCCTCACATCCTCTAAAATAAGATGCTCAAGTGAGAAGGCACTTAACCTAAGAACAGGCTCCCACATGGTCTAACTAGAAATATTAACAAGACATCTTTGAGAGAGATGTTGAAAGATCATCTTACCTCCTTTTGTTTGGGATAGATGAACAGTTAACTTTTTCTACTATTTTAAAACACTGAAGTTCAGAACTCTTAGATGGCCACAGGGTGATCTGTTATCTATTTCCAAATTTTATGTATTTTTTTTTTCTGACAAAGCAATTTATATAAGTAAATTTTAATTTTAATTATGTTTTTCAGTGAATATAGGATGGTAGTACTCTTTATATGAGAAAGCAATACTCAAATATTGAAATATAACTAGATCATCTCAAAAGTATTAGCATTTTGAAACTAGTAGCCTAGATAGCATTCTAGCAGGTTTTAACTCCATGGAAAAAATAAATACTCCTAGAAAATGGTTTTAAAATAATTCTCAGAAAGACAGTATTTAGTTTTTCAATTTGAATAAAGAATGGGAAGGCAAAGTGATTCTTTATTCTTAATGAGAGTCAAAAGTTACAGCTGACTTTCACCTTTAGACAAATTATGTTTCACTTAGAACAAATTAAGCCATAAAAATAATCCAGGATAGTGAAATGCATCAAGTACACTTTAGTATCTTTAAATACTCCAGCCACACCTAAGAGCACATTTGTTTTAAGAGCCTATAAAGGTTTTTCATTAGTGGCTTTGATAGATTTGCCAGTTTGCTAATTTGCTTAGGGAGAAAAACAGTGCAAATCTCAAGAAAGAGTATTTGCAAATAGAATTAGATCAAAACAAGTTTCCAACCTTTTTAAAAATTGTCCTTTTCTATATTTTAATATATAACATATAATACTACCTTTAAGTTTCATGTTTATCTATAAATTTACTAAATACTGTGAGTACTTATAATATTTTTTGGCATAAAGCATATGTACATTTTTTCTTTCAATGGACAAAAAGCATATAGATTAATTAATAATAAAGATAAATTCTAGAAATAGTGTAGGAAGAGTTTTAATAATTATCATAAATAGAATGAAGTATTTCTATTTAATTTTTTAAACTATGGAATCCAGATAATTAAATATTTTGTAGCCATTAAAGACATGCTTTCTTTTTAATTGAAACAGCTTGTATTTATTATGTAAAATAAGAAAAAAATAATTTTTCTAATGCATACATTTATATTTGGTGTTCATGCTTGTTAAACACCATGCATGAGCCATGCAGGTACTTACATACTTGGAAAAAATTCTGCAGTTTGAAATGCTGTCACTTTTGAAATCAGTTGTTAGCATCTCAGAGTGCTGGAATCCTGGGTGATTTCAATTTTCTTTCTTTTTATTTTAATACTTTTCTGCACAATCATTTCTTTCATCTGTGGCTTGCAACATGTTATGTGTATCTTAATCTTTTTTTCTTCCTGTGTAGTATTCTGTTTTAATGACTATGCCAAGGCTGTTTATCCATTTTCATGTTGATAAACATTTGTGTTGTTTTCATTTTGAGTTACTTATGGACAAAGTTGTTATGAACATTAATATGCAGGTATAATGATGTTTTGCTCAGTGGTGGACTGCATATAACATGGTGGTCCCAAAAGGTGATAATGGAGCTGGAGGTGTATAGCAGGCTATACCATCTAGGATTGTGTAAGTAAAGTCCATGATGGTCACAAGATGAAATTGCCTAACAATGCTTTTCTCAGAATGTATCCCTGTTGTTAAGCAGCACATGACTGCAAAAGTCTTTTTTGTGAACATATCCAATCTCTTGAATGTTTACCTATGAGTGGTAATACTTGGTTACTAGATATGTATAAATTTAATTTTATTACAAACTAACAAAGAATTTTCCAGTGTTTGCACTATTTACACGCCCACCTGCAATGTACAAAATTTCCAGGTGCTCTGTAGCTTCATCAATTCTTAGATTTGTAAAGCTTTACATTTTAGCCTATCTGAGAGGTGTGCAACAGCATACCTTGTAATTTTAATTTGCATTTCCCTCATGGCTAGAGATGATTGGCACATTTCCATATGCTTCATGGATGTTTAGATATCATTAATGAAATATCTGTTCAAGTGTTTTGCTTATTGTTTTATTGGGCTGTTTGTCTTTTTCTTATTGTGTCATAGAAAATATCTTTGTTAGAAAATATGTACTGCAAATGTTTTCTTGTGATTTTGGCCTTTACTTCCTTAATAATATCACTTGATGAGTAGAAGTTTTATACACACACACACACACACACACACACGTTCTCTCTATATTTGGACATATTATACATAGACCTATATATTCATACATAATATAACATATGCATACATGTACTTCAAAGAGTTTGTGGAAAAAGAGAATTAAAAGATAACGCAAATCATTCCATGAACTTTAAAAAATATCCTTGTATTTATGATTAGCTTGTGCCCTGTTTAAGAATTTTTTTATATAATGAATAGTAAATGCATCCTCCAATATTTTCTTCTAGAATACAGATATTTTAGACTTTCATATTTACATGTATGTTCCATTTTGAATTTTTTTTGATGTAGTGTAAGGAGTAAATTGAGTTCATTCCATATAGTTAGATATTTGATTCATCATGGTTTATTAAATAGGTTTTCCTCTTTTTTATATACTGAATTTGAAGTTAAATATTGTTTGAAAGAATTAAGTGACTATAAATAAATACATAATATATTTTAAAAATATATTTATATATAGTCACTATATTTTAAAAATATTAAATATTTAATGAATGTTTTACATATTTATGACTACATATAATGACTCTACAAATTTATTTATATTTATAGAGTGATTATATATTTATGTCTCTGTTATATGCATATATTATATATATATATGTATATACACACACACACACACATATATGCACAGGTGTACTTTTGTGCTATTCTATTGATCTATTTGTCTGTATCTACACTAATATATCAATATGTTAATAATTGTTGCTTTTTGAGTGCCTTAAAAAATGTCAGTTTATGTACTTCAAGTTTGTTCCTTATTTCAAGATTACGTTTTCATATTCTTAATAGAACCAGATTGTTACTGTCTCCAAAAGTCCTTCTGGAATATTGTTATGATTGTGTTGAATTTATACATGAAAATAGGGAAAATTTTTGTATTCAAGAGAAACCAAGCTGCATCTTCAGCACTTTGCTTAGAAATGTCTTCAGCCAAATATCCTATTTCATCACTTGTAATTCTACCTTCCACAAAACACTAGGACATGAACACAGTTCAGTCAAGTTCTTTGCCTATTTATAACAGGAATCATCTTTCCTGTAGATTACAATAACATGTTTCTTATTTTCATCAGTGCTCTCATCAGAATGGCCTTTTCCATTCATATTTCTACCTGTTTGCTACTACTTGGGTATTCTCTAAGAAGACTGAGACTTCCTCAACAGCTTTCCTCCTCTCCTTCTGAGCCCTCACCAGAATCACTCTTAACAGCCCATTCATGGCAATGTAGGTTTTTTCTAGCATGCACCTCAAAATTCTTCCAGCCTTTACCCATTACAGAGTTTCAAAGCTGTTTCCACACTTTTAGGTTTTTGCCAGAACAGCACATCCACTTCTTGGTATCAATTTTCTGTTTTACTCTGTTTGGGCTGCTGTAGCAAAATAGCATAAATAGCATAACTGAATAGTTTTTAAATAATAGAAATTTATTTCTCATATTTCTGGAAGTTAGGAAATCCAAGACCAGAGCACTTTCAGATTTGATGAATGGTGAGGGCCTACTTTCTAGTTCATAGGTTCATAAATACATCATAGTATGAAAGAAGCTAGCTAGCTCTCTGGTTTTTCTTTAATTTATTGTTTTATAAAGGCACCACTCCCACTCATGAGGGCTCCGCTTTCATGACATAATCACTCCCAAAGGTCCTGTCTCCTAATACCGTCACATTGGGTAATTATGTTTCAACTTATGAATTTGGGGGAGTCATAATAATTCAATGTATATCAATACTTGATCAAATTGTTCCTGATTTTGGATAATGCCCAATAAAGAGAAAAACCACACTTCTTAAATCTATCCAAAAATATGCATGACACAAGCCCAAATCTTCTAAGAAGTCCTTCTTATTTCATCTAAATAATATCCCCAATGTTTCATCTTGATATAGTTCTCCCTTTTCTTATTTCAATGGAAACCAAGCTTGTATGCCTAATGATGTAGTTTTTGCCTAGAGGGCATAGATACTATCAAGAAGATATTGCTACAAAAAGATTTGATGTCAGATGAGATTTTTTTGCTTTTTTTTTTTTTAAATTGAGACTGGTGGAACAAACTCCCTTAATAAAAGGGACAAGAAAGTAAATCAACAATAAAATAATTTAAAAATTCTTATTATGTTAGAACTCTTTGACCAGTTCCTAAAAGATGTGGACATGGGAATTCTGCTTCTAGTACTACAGAGTAAGCTCCTAATGCATGATTCTCCCAAGAGTAATAACTATAAACTCTAAGCAAAATACAAAAAGTCTCTGGAGGGTGAAAAACAAGTGGTTATATTTTTGCAGTGAGTCAAAATTTGAAATAAGAAATGTCACTGGGTAAGTTTTTAATTTTACATCTGTTGCTTGAAGAGCAACTACATTTGCAGTGCAAGGCAGTCATAACTGATCAAAAACTCATTTTTCTGGCCTAAAGAATAGTGAAGCAGAGCCCAGGGCAACCACAACCTATGGGAAAGTGAAGTGAAAATTCAGGAAAAAATTAGCAAACTAGGAGAACACAAACTCGTTGTGTAAACTCTACCTAATTGACAAGCTGATTTCTGAAACATGCATGGACTGGGCAGCTTCAAAACAGCTTGCAGTTAAGACCAAAAGAACTAAAGTTTATATTGTTCAGACAAGACATAGTCAATAGTTTGAGTTTAATTTAATAAAAGAAAGACATAATACATTTTGGAGAAATATACCAGAACCAAGAGTGTCTAAAACATACATAAAACGTTCCCAGAAATTGTGATTAGTACATTGTAAATACTTTGGAAAAATTTTAATTTCTTTGAAAAGCTTATTTTTGTGTAGTGACACTTTAGGAGTATTTGGTAAGGCTCAAACTCTAATCTCAATCTCACTGCACTGGGAAACACCTGAAATCTTTGCTAGTTCTTTCAGCATCCAGGCACTTTCTCTGCCCAACTCCCAGACTGCCTTCCATGTACGTGCAGTTTAGTGTACAGATAAGCATTTGAGAGGAGGTTATATACAGATTCTGAAGCTTGCTCTCCTTGCAGCTCCTTTCTTTATAGGGTTCTGGTATCTTATGATTTTCCTGCTCATCTGACAACCTTGAAAACTGTCTTCTGACATGTGTAGCCAATAAAAATTAAATAGTCCAATCTTGGGGAAAAAATTGCAGATATTCATATCTTACACAATGATATTTCATCTTCAAAAGTTTACTTCCATCTAGCTTCTCCCTACTTTTAGTAAATCTACAGTTCTATTAAATAGCATTTATAAAAAACAATATTTTGTCTAAATTATATATATATATATTTTTTTATCTATATCAAGATTAATCTAACCAAGTTATTCGACAATTACTGGAAGCTTCCATTGCTCAAAGTGTTGTACCACTCTATATATTTTATTGCAGTCAATATAATTTTCTCTGTCTATGAATATGTAGAAACTTACTAGGGTCCATCTAACTAAGGTATACATAGAAAAGTAAAACAGAAAACGATGAGGTCAAACTACCATCAATAATTTTACTAGAATATGTTTATCATACATTTAAATATTTTGTTATCTTCCAATTTTCCAAATTCTTATTGAACACTAGAAAGCATCAACTAATTCTTTATATGTGACTCTAAAAACCCAGAATATTTTTCTCTCTCTTTAATTTTAACTGTTATCCATAATTTCCTGTCTCTATAACTGGTACATGTCATACTTTATTTTGGAAAAATGAAAGTGTACAATTTCACAGTAATCACTGTGGCAAGCAGATCTTGGAAATAAAATGAGGGGAAAATAAAAACAGAGGATAAAGAAAGGGACTTCCTAATTCTGTATCCTAGAAGCTTCTGAACATTACTTTTAGTTATTACCTTGTGGTTTAAATAAACTTCTAAAAAAGGGAAGAGGGGGAAGGTCTTATTTAGTGAAAAATGGAGACTAACTTGATTTTTAGCTCAAAGGAACATGATATGCCTGCACTTATTCACAAAAAGAGTAACATGAAAAATAAAATAAACATACTGGCAAATATAGCTCTTAAAAACAGATACAGGAATTTATGACACCTACTTACAACGGTTAGTGCCCAGTAGGTCAAAGAAAATGAGCTGAGCCTTGGTCTTTATAGACTCAATAGAGGGGAAAAACTGATCTACAAATATCTAGGTCTCTTTTCATAAGATAATATAAAAACAGTATTTCTGCCCTTTCTTTGAAATTTTCCTGTGTTCTCTGTGGGTATGGTAATACTTTTTTCAGCTTAGTTTGTACAAATAGAAGGGAAAATGAATGGTAACCCTACATATACCCAAACATCACATAAGTCATAATTAAAGAAATCAAAGGTAAGTAACTGTTTGTTTATTTATATTTGTTATTTATGATGAATGCATTAAGTCCACAGAAATCTAGTTTTTGTGTTTAAAAAAGCCTATAGAGTATTGAAAATAATATTAAAATAAGAAATACTTTGATCAGTATTTATTTAATCTAAAGAAGTCAACATTAATAGAGAATAAATTAAACATAAATGTCACTGATTCTTTTCTATGGTAGATAGACTCTAGAACAATGCCCAGTGATTCCCACCTCTTCATATCCATTCCCTTGTGTCTACTTACTTTGAGTGTGGGCTGAACTAGTGACTTCTAACTAAGAGAAGTAATGAGGTGGTACTACTGAGATTAGGTTACAAAAAAACTGAGCCTTCTTGTGCACCTCTTTCTCTCGTTCTCTCTCTTGTAGTCCTCACTCTGAGAGGAGTAACCTAACACACTATAAACTATGATGAGAACCACGTGTCAAAAAGTGATGTCTCTGGCCAACAGCTAGTTAGGACCTGAGCCCTGACAATAGCCACATGAGTGTGCTTGGAGGCCAATCTACCTCTGGTCAAAACTTGAGATGACTGTAGCCCTCTCCAACACTTTCATTGCATCCTTGTGAGTAATTCTGAGCCAGAATTATACTTAAGTCACTCCCAGAATCCTGACTTAGAATCTGTGAGGTAATAAATATTTTAAGATACTATGTTTGGGGGTATTCAAAATACAGTACTGATAACAAATATATTGTCCTATTAAGCATTCTCTAAGAGATTTCTTAATTAAACACAATAACTCTTCTAACAATCATAGCAACTTCATTTCAGTTACATTGGAAATTGAAAACTGAGATAGTTTAGTATGGAGCTCAGGGGGAGGAGCTGCAACAGATAAGGGTAGTGATAATATCAAGAAACCAAACACTCACTCATTTAAAAAACATTTACTAAGCACCTATCATTTTCCAAACCTTGTGAAGAGCTCTCCAGGTGCATGACACCTGCCATCATGAATCTTTCAGTATAATAATGAGTAAAGGCAATTATAATTTAGTTTTTTGGGGTGTTACAATAGGGGTGCAAGAAGAAACTCTCCATACAATGAATGGTTGATGAGTTTCAAGTTTATAATGAAAAAATATCCAATGAAAGGTGTTCTGCCAATTTGGAAACAATAACTTGATATCTAACATGAAGAAAACAGGAGGAACTCATGTAGAAAAAAAAAACAAGCTACCAAACATGGGATTTAGAGTACAAAATACAAAGAAGTCATGTGATTTTGGTCAGGTAACTAAATACAAGGGGACTTCAAATAGTTCATGGAATAATAAAGTTAAAAGATAATATGAATTTTTCCATGAACTTTTTGAAGTACCCTCACAGGTGCTTTGATTTCCATATCTGATAAAAGAGATAATTATGATGAGCCTACTTTTTTTTCAGTTTTATGTGTCAATTGGGTTGGTTATAATCCCTAATTATTCCTTTTCTTCTTATTATTAAAACATAATTGATTGTACATATCTGTGTCAGTGGGATACAGCACTGAAAATCAATACATCTGTGCATTAGGTGATGCTCAGATCAGAAAAATTAGTATGTTCAATATTACACAATTTAGTTATTTTTGTGGCTTTTTACCTATTTCTCACTCACTGCTACTCCCTCTCCTCCTTTCCCACCTCTGATGTCCTCAGTTCTGCGATCTCATTTTGAAAGTTCAGTAGATTATTGTTTTTGTTGTATTTTTCTTTCATTTTTAATATTTACTTATTTTTTTAACTCCCATTTATGAGTGAGGACGTGTGGTATTTCTCTTCCTGTGTCTGGCTTCTTTCACTTAACAATTTTATCTAAGTTCATCCATGTTGCTGTGAACATCAGAATTTCATTCTTTTTATATCAGAGTAGTATTTCATTGTGTATATACACCACATTTTCCTTATCCAGTCTTCTGTCAATGGACATTTAGGTTGGTTCCATATCTTGACTATTGAATACAGAGCTGTGATAAACATGGGAGTGCAGGTATTCCTTCAACATGATAATTTCCATTCCTTTGGGTATATACCTAGAAGTGGGATTGCTGAATCGTATATGGCAGTTCTATCTGTATTGTTTTAGGAACATCAATGAAACACTATGAAAAACATTATGAAATGTTTTTCATAATGGCTGCACTAATTTATAGTCTCACCAACAGTGTAGAAATGCTACCCTTTCTCCTCATCCTCACTAGCGTTTGTTATTCTCTGTCTTTTTGATAATGGCCAGTCTAACTGGGGCGAGGTGACATCTCAATGTGGTTTTGATTTGCATTTCCCTGATGATTAGTGATGTTGAACACTTTTTCATGTGTCTGTTGGCCATTTGTGTATCATCCTTTGGGAAATGCCTATTCAGCTCCTTTGCCCATATTTTAATTTGGTTACATGTTTTTCTACTATTAAGTTGTTTGAGTTCCTTGTATATTCTGGGTATTAATCCCATGTCAGATGTGTAGTTTGCAAATATATTCTCCCAATCTGTAGGTTGCCTTTTCAATCTGTAAATTGTTTCTTATGCTGTTCAGAAACTTTTTGGTTTAATATAATCCTATCTGTTTATTTTTTCTTTTGTTGCCTGTGCTTTTTAGTCTTATTCATAATGTCTTTGCCCAGTCATACTTCCTGAAGTTTCCCCTATGTTTTCTTTTGGAGTTTTATAGTTTCAGGTCTTATATTTAAGTATTTAATACATTTTGAGTTGATTTGGGCATATGGAGAGAGATAAGGGTCTAATTTTATTCCACTACCTCCAATTTTCTCAGCACTCTTTATTGAAGAGACAGTCTTTTCCCCAATGTATGTTCTTGGTGTCTTTGTCAAAGATCAGTTGGCTGTAAGTATGTGAATTGATTTATGGGTTCTCTATTCTGTTCCATTAGTACAAGTGTCTATTTTAATGCCAGTACCATGATGTTTTGGTTATTATAGCTTTGAAGTATAATTTAAGGTAAGGTAGTATAATACCTCTTGCTTTAGTTTCCCCCCGCCCCCTTTGGGATTGCCTTGGCTATTCAGAGCCTTTTGTTGTTCCATATGAATTTTAGGATTTTTTTTTTTCTATTTCTGTGAAGAACATCACTGGTATTTTCATTGGGATTGCATTGAATGTGTAGATTGCTTGGGCTGGCATGCACATTTTCACAAAGTTAATTCTTCCAATCTAAGATCATGGACTCTCTTTCCAGCTTTTTGTGCACCTTTAACTTTTTCCAACAGTGATTTGTAACTCTTATTGTAGAGATTGCTCAACTTCTTGGTTCAATTTATTCCTAGGTATTTTATTTGTCTGGTGACTATTGCAAATTGGCTAGCATTCTTCATTTCTTTTTCTGCTAGCTTGTTATTGGAGTATGAATATGTTACTGATTTTTGCTTCTTAATTTTGTATACTGTGACATTTCTGAAATCATTTATCAGCTCTAAGAGTTTTATTTATTTATTTATTTATTTATCTATTTATTTATTTAAAATTTTATTTTGTCAATATACAATGTGGTTGATTATTGTGGCCAATTACCAAAACCTCCCTTCCTCCTCCCTCTCCCCCGTCCCTTCCAAGAACCTCCTATCTGCTTGCTTATCATATCAACTTCAAGGAATTGTAATTGTTGTGTATTCTTCTCTCCCCCCCAGTTTATTTGTGTATTTATTTATTTATTTTTAGCTCCCACAAGCAATTGAGAACATGTGATATTTCTCTTTCTGTGCCTGACTTGTTTGTTTGTGGGGTTTTTTTTTGTAGAGTATTTAAGTGTTTTTATAATATAAGATCATGTCATCTGAAAACAGGGATAGTTTGAGTTATTTCCAAGGTGGATGCACTTTAATTCTTTCTTTATTTCTTTCTCTTGCTTGATTGCTCTGCCTAGTGATTCCAGCACTGTTAACTAGGAGTGGGGAGAGTGGGCATCTTTGTCTTGTTCTTATTCTTAAGGAGAAAAACACTTCGAATGTTAGTGGCAATGAGTATGTCTTATTCGGCTTTTATACTATTGATATGCTTTCCTTCTATGACTGATTTACTGTGAGTTTTTGCCATGAAGGGATGTTAAACTTTGTCAAACACTTTTTTGTCTGTCTGTTGAGATAATCATATGTTTTTTTCCTTGGTTTTGTTGATGTGGTGTATCACATTTATTGACTTGCATATGTTGGACCATCTTTTCATCCCTGGGAGGAATCCCATTTGATTGTGGCATATAATTTTTTTGAGGTATTGCTATATTCTGATTGCTAACATTTTGTTGAGTATTTCTTGTGTCTATCTTCATCAGAGATTTTTACCTGTAGTTTTTTGTTGTTGTTGTTGTTTCTTTGTCTGTTTTTGGTATCAGGGTATTGCTGGCTTCATAAAATGAGTTTGGTTGACTGGCCTCTTTTTCAATTTTAATAAAATGAGTTTGAAAAGAATTAGAATTAAATCCTCTTTGACTAGGTGTTAGAATTCAGCAGTAAAGCCATCTGGTCCTGGGCTTTTCCTTGCTGGAAGACTGTTGATTACTGCCTCAATCTCACTTCTTGTTATTGGTCTATTCAGGTTACTTATTCCTTCTTGGTTCAGTCTTGGTTTATATGTGTGCAAAAATTTATCCATTTTCCAAATTTTCAAATTTGTTGGCATGTAGTTGTTTGTAATAGCATCTAATAATTCTTTGTATTTCTTGGTATTGGTTGTAATATTTCCTTTTTCATTTTTGATAATGTTTACTTAGGTTTTCTCTCTTCTTTTTGCAATTACTGTAACTAATGGATTGTCTGTTTTGTTTACCTGTTCAAAAAAAACACAACTTTTTGTTTCACTGAACTTTTTTTGTCATTTTTTTTGTCTCTATTTCATCTAGTTTTACTCTTAACATTTTAAGTTTTTTTTTTATTTATTATGAATATTCATGAGATACAAAGCTGATAGTCAACACTTCTGCCCATGATGTGAGAATCAGATTCCTACTGGGGGCATACCCATTGCCAGAAATTACATTTGTACCCTTTGTCCACTCTGAATTATCCTCCAAACTCCATCAACCTCCCCCTCTCCCCTCCACTCCAATTTGTAGCCCTAGGAAAGTTCCCTCCCTCTGTTGGATCATGGCACTGCTGTGGTCTTGATTTCCTGCCTTCCTTTCTCTCTTAGCTCCCACATATGAGTGAGCACATGAGGTATTTATCCCTCTGTACTTTGCTTATTTCGTGCAACATAAGTTTCTCCAGGTTCATCCATGTTGTTGCAAATGGGAGTATTTCACTCTTTTTATGGCAGAGTAGTATTCCATAGTGTATATATACCAGAGTTTCCTCATCCAATCATCTATTGATAGACATTTAGGTTGGTTCCATACCTTGACTATTGAAAACAGAGCTGCAATAAACATGGCAGTGCAGGTGTCTCTTCGACATGATGATTTCCATTCTTCTGGGTATATACCAAGAAGCGGGATTAGTGGATTATATGGAAGATCAATCTGTAGTTTGAGAAACATCAAATTGTTTTCCAAAGAGGTAGTACTAATTTACAGTCGCACCAACAGTGCAGTAGTGTTCCCTTCTCTCCACACCCTTGCCAGCATTTCTTACTCACTGTCTTTTTGATCATAGCCAGTCCAACTAGAGGTGGTATCTCAGTGTGGTTTTAATTTGCATTTCCCTGATGACTAGTGATGTTGAGCATTTTTTTATGTATCTGTTGGCTGTTTGTATGTCTGCTTTTGAAAAATGTCTATTCAGCTCCTTTGCCTATTTTATAATTGGGTCATTTATTTTTTTACTGTATAATTGCTTGAGTTCTACGTATATTCAGGATATTAGTCCCTTGTCAGATGCATAGTTAGCAAAAATTTTCTCCCACTCAGTAGGTTGTCTTTTCACTCTGTTGATTGTTTCTTTTGCTGTGCAGAAACTTTTTAGCTTGGTATAGTCCCATTTGTTCATTTTTTCTTTTGCTGCTTATGCTTTTGGGCTCATGTTCATAAAGTCTGTTCCCAGACCTAGTTGCTGAAGTGTTTCGCTTATATTTTCCCTTAGTAATGTTGCACTTTCAGGTCTTATACTTAAGTCTTTAAACCATTTTGAGTTGATTTTAGTGTATGGCTAGAGATGCATATCTAGTTTCATTCTTCTGCATATGGATATCCAGTTTTCCCAGCACCAGTTGTTGAAGAGGCAGTCTTTTCCCCAATGTAGATTGTGGTTGCCTTTTTCCAATATCAGATGGCTATAAGCCTGAAGGGAAGGGTGATTTGGGGGATCTCAGTTCTACTCCACTGGTCTGAATGTCTACTTTTATACCAGTACTATGCTGTTTTGGTTACAATAGCTTTGTAGTGTAATTTGAAGTCAGGTAGTGTTATGCCTCTGACTTTATTTTTTGCTGCTCAGGATTGCTTTGGCTATTCAGGACCTTTTGTTTTTCCATGTGAAAGGTAAGATTGTTTTTCCATTTCTCTGAAGAATGTCATTGGTATATTGATGGGGATTGCATTGAATCAGTAGATCACTTTGGGTAGTACAGACATATTCACAATGTTAATTCTTCCAAACAAAGAGCATGGAATATCTTTCTATCTTTTTTGTTTCTTCTTCAATTTATTTCAGAAATGGTTTGTTATTCACATTTCAGAGATCTTTCACCTCCTTGATTAAATTGATCCCTAAGTATCACATTTTTTTGATGACAATTGCAAATTGGCTTACTTTATTTCTCTTTATGTTAATTCATTATTTGAGTATATAAGTGTTACTGATTTGGGGGCATTTATTTTGTATCCTACAATGTTACTGAAGTTATTAACCAGCTCCGAGAGTTTTTTGATATAATCTTTAGGATTTTCTATATTAGTATCATGTCAGTTGCAAATAGGGGAAAGTTTGACTTCTTCTTTTCCAATCTGGATTCCCTTTATTTCTTTTTCTTGCCTGATTGCTCTAGCTAGTACCTCTAGTACTATGTTGAATAGAAGTAGTGAGAGTGGACATCCTTGCCTTATTCCTGTCCTTAAGAAGGCCTTCAATTTTTCTACATTCAGAATCATACTGGTTGTGGGCTTTTCATAAATGGCTTTTATTGTGTTAAGATATTTTCCTTCTAACCGTAATTTATTGAGAGCTTTTATTACGAAGGAATTTTGAATTTTGTCAAATGATTTTTCAGTGTCTATTGAGATAATCATATGGTCTTTGTCCTTGAGCTTGTTGATGTGATGTATCACATTTATTGACTTTCATATGTTGAACCATCCTTGCATCTCTGGGATGAATCCCACTTGATCATAGTGTGTATATATTTTTAAATATGTTGCTGTATTCTAATTGCTAAAATTTGTTGAGGATTTTAGCATCTAGGTTCATCAAGGATATTGGCCTGTAATTTTGTTTTTTGGTTGTGTCTTTATCTGGTTTTGGTATCAGAGTTATGTTGGTCTCTTAGAATGAGTTTGGAAGAGTAGCATCTGTTTCAATTGTTTGGAATACTTTCATGAGAATTGGTATTAACTCCTCTTTAAAAGTTTGATAGAATTCAGCTGTAAAGCCATCCAGACCCATAATTTTTTTTATTGAAAAATTGCTAATTACCACTTCAATCTCCTTGCTTGTTATTGGTCTGTTCAGGTTTTCTATCTCTTCTTGGTTCAGTCTTGGTAAGTGTTTCTAGAAACTTATTCATATTTTCTAGATTTTCAAACTTGTTGTTATACGGTTGTTTATAATAATCTCTAATGATTCTTTGTATTTCTGTGGTATCAGTTTCTGATTTCTTTTCCTTTCTGATTTCTATTATTTGGATCTTCTCTCTCCATTTTATTGTTAATCTAGTTAATGGTGTGCTATTTTGTTTATCTTCTCAAAAAAACAACTTTTAGTTTTGTTGATCTTTTCTACTGTTTTGGGGTCTCTATTTCATTTAGTTCTACTCTAATCTTAATTTATTTCTTTACATCTACTGCCTTTAGGTATGGATTATTTTTGTTTTTCTAGTTCTTTGATGCAAATTGTTAGGTTGTTTACTTGGAGTCTTTCCATTTTTTTTTTTTTTTGATATAAGCATTTACTGCAATAAATTTGCCTCTTAATACTGCTTTTGCAGTATACAGGTTTCTGTATAAATTCTAAACAATAGACATTTTTTGATTTCCTGTTTAATTTCTTCTTGTACCCATAGGTCCTTCAGGAGCCTATTATATATTTTCCATATATTTGTATAGCTTCCAGTATTTTGCTTATTGTTTATCTCCAGTTTTAGTCCACTGTGGTCTGAAAACATACTTGGAATTATTTTAGTTTTTAAAAATTTGCTGTGACTAGATTTGTGACCTAATATGTGGTCTATCCAGGAGAATGTACCATGAGTTGATGAGAAGGAAGTGTATTCTTTAGCTGTAATGTGAAATGGTCTGTATATATCTGATAAGTCCAGTTGGTCTAGGGTGTTGATTAAATCCTGTGTCTCTTTGTTGACTTGTTGCCTGGAAGTCCTGTCTCACACTGAGAAAGTGGTGTTCAAATCACCCATTATTAATGTATCAGGTCCTATCTCCTTCTTTAGGTCTAAGAGTGGCTGCTCTGGCATTGGGTACATACATTGTTAAGACTGTTATGTCTTCTTGCTGGATAGCTCCCTTTATCATTATATAATGGCCTTCTTTGTCTTTTTTAATGTTGTTTGGTTTAAAGTCTATCTTGTCTGATATAAGATTAGCTACTCCTGCTTGTTTTTGGTTTACATTTGCATGGTATATCTTTTTCCATCCCTTCACTTTTAGTCTATGTATGTCTTTTCAGGTGAGGTGAGTCTATTGAAGATAGCATATAGTTGGGTCTAGCTTTTTAATCCAGTCAGTTAGTCTGTGTCTTTTGAATGGGGAGTTAAGTCCATTCACATTTAGAGTAGTTATTCAGAAATGTTGTTTAATTCCTGTCATTTAATTGCTACTTGTTTAGGTGGCTTATATATCTTTTAATCTTATTTCCACTTTTATTTCTCTTCTTCAATGTGAGTTGGGAATTTAATGTGGAATGATTTAGCTTCTTTCTCTTTCTTGCTGGCATTTTTGTTTTAATTGTGGGTTTTGCTCTTTCTTGGGTATTCATGATGGTGGTCACCATTATTCAGATTCCAGATGAATGACTCCCTTGAGAATTTCTTCCAAGGCTGGTCATGTGGTGGTGAACTCCCACAACTTTAGTTTGTCTGGGAAATACACCATTTCTCCCTCTTTTCTGAAGGAGAGCCTTGCTGGGTAAAGAATTCTTGGCTGGCAGCTTTTCCTTTCAGTATTTTGAATATATAGTTCTACTTTCTTCTGGCCTGTAGGGTTTCAGTTAATAAGTCTGCTGTTAGTTTTATGGGGGTTTCCCTACAAGTGACCTGATGGTTTTCTCTTGCTGCTTGTAGAATTCTCTCTTTGTCTTTGAGCTTTGCTAATTTAGCTATAATATTTCGTGGTGAGGATCTTTTTGGGTTTAATCTGTTTGGGGACCTTTGAGCTTCCTGGATCTGAAGATCTGTATCCTGCCCTATACCTGGGAAGTTTTCTGTTACTATTGCCTTGTGTAGGTTTTCAATACCTTTTCCTTTCTCCTGACCTTCAGGAATACCCACAATTCAGATGTTAGAGCTCTTAAGGTTGCCTTTTATCTCTCTTTGGTTTTCCTCAATATTTTTAATTATTTTTTTTTCCTTTTTTCTGTGTGCCCGAGTTATTTCAAGAAGACCATCTTTAAGCTCTGGAATTCTTTCTTCTACTTCCTCTATCCTGCATCTTGAGCTCTCAGTTGCGTTTTATTTTTTTGTTTGTTTGTTTGTTTTTTTACTTCATTATAGTTCTTCTCTCATCTTAATTATTTCTTTCCATCTACTAATTTGTGGATTGAATTGTTCTTGTTTTTCCCATTCTTTGACGTATAGCATTAGGTTGTTTATTTGAAATCTTTCTATTCTTTTGATGTAAGCATTTGTTGTAATAAACTTCCTTCTTATTACCACTTTTTCAGTATCACACAGGTTTTGGCATGACATGACTTTATTATCATTCATTTCTAGAATTTTTTGATTTTATATTCATTTTTTTCTTTGACTTATAGGCTGTTCAGGAGCATGTTTAATTTCCATGTATTTGTATACTTTCTAGAGTTTCATTTGCTATTGATTTCCAGTTTTAATCCATTGGAGTATGAAAAGATACTTGGAATGATTTCAACTTTTTAAAATTTGCTGACACTTCATTTGTGACCTAACATGTGGAGTATCCTGGAGAATGTTCCATGTCCTGATGAGAAGCATATATATTCTGCTGTTGTTGGACAAAATTTTCTGTAGATATCTGCCAGGTCCAATTGATCTAAAGTTTGTTTTCTCTGTTGATTTGTTTCTTAGATAATCTACTCAATGCTGAGAGAGGAATGTTCAAGTCCCCAACTATTACTGTATTTGGGTCTGTCTCTTTGGTTAGGTCTAATAGTGTTTGCTTCATGTATCTAGGTGCGCTAGTGCTAGGTAAATATATATTTATGATTGTTATGTCTTCTTAATCGATACCTTATCATTATATAATGGCCTTCTTTGTCTCCTTTTATGGTTTTAGGTTTAAAGAATCTTTTGTCTGATATCAGAATAGCTACTCCTTGATCATTTTTGGTTTCCTTTTACATGGCATATCTTTTTGCATTCTTTCACTGTTAGTCTGTGTGTGTCTTTACTAGTGAGGTGAGTCTCTTGGAGACTTCATACAATTGGACCTATCTTTTTAATCCATTCAGTCTGTTTCTTTTGAGTGAGAAATTTAACCTATTTACATTTAGAGTTATTATTGAAAGGTATTGTCTTATTCCTGGAATTTTATCAATTTTCATTTGAATGTTTTAAATATTTTTTGTTCCTTTCTTCCCCTTTTATTGTTTGTCTTTGATGTTTTTTGGTTTTTTTTTTTTTTTTGAGGTGGTAAGATAAAGATTCTTTCTCTTTGTCATTTGCATTTTTGTTCTACCAGTTGGTTTTTTTGTGTGTGTGTTTCTTGTGTATTCATTTTAATGATCATTGTTTTGCAGATTCCAGATACAGGATTCCCTTGAGAATTTCTTGCAGTGATTGTCATAGGGTGGTGAACTCCAACAATTTTTGCCTCTCTGGGAAATATAGTATTTGTCCCTCATTCCTGAATGACAGCCTTGCCCAATGAAGTATTCTTGGCTGGCAGATTTTTTTTTAATAGCATTTGGATTGTATCCTCCCATTTTCTTTTGGCCTGTAGGGTTTCTATTGAGAAGTCTGGGGGTAGTCTGAGGGTCACTTGATGGTTTTATCTTGTTGTTTTTAGGATTCTCTTTTTGTCTTTGAGGTTTGCCAGTTTGTCTATAATTCATCTCAGTGAGGACCTTTTTGGATTGAATCTGTTTGTGGATCTTTGAGCTTCCTTGATCTGAAAGTCCATGTCTTTCCATATACTTGGGAAGTTTCCCATTATTATTTCATTGAATATGTTTTCAAGGCTTTTTCCTTTCTCCTCCCCTTCTGAACCCATGAGTTCGGTGTTTGTGTGCTTTAGGTTGTCTGCTAGCTCTTTTAGATTTCCTTCATTTTTTAAAAATTCTTTTTTTCATTTTTGGCCCCCCAGGGTATTTCAAAAAGACCATCTTCATTATCAGAAGTTCTTTCTTCTGGTTGCTCAAACCTGCTGCTTATGCTCTAGGTTGTATTTTTTGTTATTGAATGAATCCTTCTGTTCCAGTAGTTCTGCTACATTCCTTTTTAAGGTATTTAATGTCTTTGTAAATTTCCTCCTTCAGATTCTGGATATCTTTTTTGAGTTCATTGTTTTGTCTAAGTGAATCTTCTTGTATCTCACTAAGTTTTCTTAAGATTATTACTCGGAATTCCTTTTCAGTTATTTCAGTCTTTCTGCTGTATGGGGTCTGGTATTTGAGAATTATTGTATTCTTTTGGAAGTTTCATCTACTACTGTTTTTTTTCATGTTTCTAGTATTTCTATGTTACTGTCTGGTCATCTGGTAGAACAGTTGCTTCTTCTGTTACTCTGGAGTGGGCTTTGAGGAGAGAGACTTCCTCTTGAAGATGTGTTTTATACTGACCATTGAGTGTGGTGTTTTAGTACTGGTTCCAAGTAGACACAGTAGTGTAGTGTGGGAACTTGTAGTTTTATTCAGGGCAGGAATTGCCTCTGTGGCCTAGTCACTGGGGCACTTAGTGATTCCTTGCTGAGGTTAGTGACACTGTTGGTTCATTGAGGATGTGGGTGAGTTCTTCAGTCCTTGGGAGAAGGATGTGTTGCTCTTTGGTAGGGGTTTATGACATTGAGCAGGCTTGTTGGCAGCCTGGCTACTGTCCCCTGACTCGATGGGTGCACTGGGCTATACTGGAGCTCATCAGTTTGAATGGTAACACTGGGCAGGGGAGGTTATCTTTCCTACAGGAAGAAGCTCCTCCTGAGACCTTGATTCCCTTGTTTAGGAGATGGGGTGGTGGTGATTGGGAATTATTTTCCTTACTCTGTTTGGGTACCCTGAGTTTTGAAGCCTTGGGGAAGTCTATTGTTTCTCTCCCCAGATCAAAGCAGTCTCATGGGCTGTGCACATACTTCTCACCTACAGCTTTTTTTGGTTTATGTGGCAGCATAATTCTCCCTGTGGTCTGGGCCACTGGATCATGGGTCTGTGCTCACTCACCTTTTCCCCTGGGTCACACTGGTGACTTTCCTTCTGTCAATGTCATTGAGTGGTCAGTGGGCTGTGTATAAGGTGTTGGTGGCTGCTGCTGCAGCACATAGCCACCCTTGCAGCTCCTGTTTCTGTGGTGGTGGCTGTGACAGACCACAGGTGTGGCACTGATGTCTGTTGCAGCAACAGGGAGCACGATTGCCATCAGTTGGGTTGGGGGACATGCTTCCCATGACTGGCAAGGTACCTGGGTGCACTGCTGCCATCAGTTGGGCAGGCAGGGCCCATTTATTCAATCAAACACTAACCTAATTGTTGCTGTGAAGACCTTAATAACATAGATTGGTCTCATCCAATAAGCTGAAAGACCTTAAGAGCAAAACTGATGTTTCTTCCCTGGTTAGGTACTAAATCCAATAGTAAGTGTCCTTTTAACAGACAGAATGGCACAGGGGAGTGATGCTGTGGTTCCAGGTGGCCATTCAGGTCACCATCACATTTGATGAGCAGCATGGTCTTCATGGTGTTCATGACATATGATGATGAGTAGTTTACACAGATGGCTCAAATGATCTGCAAGTTTCTCCTGGAATCAGGGTAGGGAATCTTTGGGGTGATTTCTCACTAGCTGGCATATTCATCCTGGGCCTCAACCCATCTTCCAAAGCTGGAGGGGTGTTTGTATATAGAAGATCCTGCAGCCTCCAATAAAGGGTAATGCTCAGTGGCTCCACACAGACATCAATAAATCCTCAAAACCACCTGAGACTGTCAAACAATAAACCCTTGTATTCTCTCTTGAGTGCCATGTGCCAACAAGAATTAAATGGCCTCCAATGAGCCTACTTTTAACTATTATATGGAAGCTCAAAGAAATCATAGATGTCCAAATGCACTTAGCAAAAAAATTATTACACATATATTTATTAGATTACTAGTCATTTACCATACCCTGGGCACTCTAAAAGAAATCATAATAGAAAAGGAAGAGACTGTCTTTAAGAAGCTTATTCAGATGAAATGCACAAAGGAGAGGTGGTCAGCAAGAATAACCACTACAATGTGCCAAAGCATGAACATTTCCTTACAATGACCACAAAAGTGGGGGGGCACATTTCTGCAAAATGATCTTGGCTCCTTTTATAGAAGGTTGATATAACTCACATTTAACTAATACAATGCGTATTGAGTGCCCTGGAATGTTACCACCTCTAGGTGCACTGGATACAGGAAGAATCCAGATATTTAAGATCCTTTACCTCAGAACACTTACTTTGAAAGCAATAGGTGCAGTAGTTATTCAAATTTGGCTTCAAAAACTGGTGTCATCAATTGTATTATGTATGGCTTTGGGTAGTTCACTTGACTAATCAAAATCTTATTTCCTCAGGTATAAAATATGAAAAATAATATTTACCTTGTTTTCCTCTTGACAAGATTTGATGAGATAAGATATTCAAAATATACCTTATTCAATGTTTGGCACTTAGTAAACATCTAATGCTTTATAATTTTTGTACTTTATTCTTATTGTATTACTCCTCAGAGACATATTGACTAAGCACTTCTGTAGCTTGTAATAAGGTGTGTTAACCAAGGCTTCTAGCCAAACAGAAAAATTTAGTGATCTTGAAATCTTTTAAACACAAATCCCTTCAGAATCACTTCTGATTACACAATTTTGCAGAATTCTGGAATGATGTTGCATTGCTTTAAATACACTATATTTCTAACGACTCTGTAGTACGCAGGTGCTGAAACACCTTCCTCAACCTTTCTTACCTGGCAAATTCGCCAGTTAATTTCAAGGCTCCCTCAAGAACCCACTTCTGTCCACCTTCTTTCCATCCAAACTGTGTCTTGTGCCCCTCAACAAGGTTTTTCTCATGCCACAGACAGCACATCATCTTCTTCATGATCTAGATTCTGTGGCTCTGTGTTCCTCTGGACTGTGAATGACATTTTCACTTGATTCCATGTTCTCTGCCCTTTCTCCAATTTCTGGTTAAAACCATGAGCTTTGGGTTTGGATTTTATCTCTGAAACAGACTCACTTTACATCATTGGGAAAAATCACTGCACTTTTTAAACCTTGACATTTTCACTTCATCATGAGGACAACGTAATAACTTTTCTGTGACAATTGCGTGTGGTTGTTTAGATGGACTAACTAACACAGAGCTTTGAGGATATTTAATAAATTGCAGATGTTGATATTATCATCATCATCAACATCACATAAATGCATAGACAGCTAAGGAGAATGTGGAAATGGTAGAAAAATCATGAAATGCCATGGTTCAGGACCAGTTTATTGCCGTACTTAAAATCACTGATTCTGAAAGTCAGACTATGTGACTTCAATTTTTTTCTAATTAACTCTGTGCTATTTGATAAGTGACATCTACTTTAAAGAAGATAGAGGTGTTTGTTGTTTTCTCATCAGTAATTTGGAGGATAATGATAATAGTTTCCACTTTGATTCGGTTTGAGAGTTAAAGGAAATAATGCCCATTAAGGTTCTTAGAAAGGTGACAGGATCATAGTAACTGCTCAAAATAAATATATTAGGTTTTATGAAGGTGATATATCACATCATATATTTTAAAATTTTATATGAAAATTGTCGTTGGTTTATTTTTTCAATTTTATTAATATTTATTGTGTATATTTAAGGCGTGCAACATATTTTGATATGTATACACATAGTGATTAATATAGTCAAGTGAATTAACATATATCCATTATTTCACATAGTTATCTTTGTGTGTACATGGTAATAGAACATGAAATCTACTCTCCTGGCAAATTTCTAGGATACAGATTCTTAACCAAAGACTTCATGCTGTACATTAGTTTTCTAGACATTCATCCTATGTAACTGTAATTTTGCATCCTTTAGCTAACATCTCCTTATATTTTCTCACTCCCTAAACCCGTACCCACCATTGTAATCTCTATTTCTATGAATCTGACTTTTAAATATTTCATTATATTTCACAAATAAGTAAGATCATGCGGTATTTGTCTTCCTTTGTCTGAATTATTCGCTTAGGATAATGTCCTCCAGGTTCATCAATATTGTCACAAATGGCAAAATCTCCTTCTTTACTAAGGCTGAATAATATTGCATGTCATATCTGCACCTCCATCTGCACTTCTATGTTCATTGTAGCATCATTCAGAATAGCCAATACATGAAAACGACCTGAGTCTCCATCTATGGATGAATGAATAATGAAAATGTCTTTGGTTTCTTGATTGAGGTTTCATGCACTGTCAATACATTTTCAAGATGCTCTTCTCTATAGCATTTAACCATTTTGGTAACATGGTCTTCAGATATAATTTTGTGTTTGGGAGGGGGAGTTAAATTCTCTTTTAGAAGTCACCTTTATATTTATTTACTGGTCATTATGTTTCATCATTTAATACTATGAAAATAAACTAAGATCAAATTAACTATAAGAAATTCATGGTTGGCAAGGTACATTTTCTCATTCCTTTATTTGAAGTCTTCAGATTCCAAGATTGAATTTCAAATGATATTTCCCTTTAGACCTCATGTAATAAATACCTTCCATGTTC
Source organism: Cynocephalus volans (assembly GCF_027409185.1). NCBI lineage: Eukaryota > Metazoa > Chordata > Mammalia > Dermoptera > Cynocephalidae > Cynocephalus > Cynocephalus volans. The sequence continues at coordinate 123,461,667 of NC_084463.1, read as the reverse complement.
AAGCCCAGACATTTATTCAGAACTATTTTAGAATCTAAAAGTCTTCACAAGGTAATAAATACTGGTAAATCAGATCTTTTGCCACTGGGAAAACCAATCTCACCTGAAAGTTGCTTTAATTCAAGTTCCTTACAAGTCTTTTTCTGTAGCAGTTTGGTGGGGGTAGAGATGCTGAAATGGTGAGTGAACTGTCCTTCTTTAAGTACTTTTTTTTAGCTATTTGTCTGGTATTCATAGTTTTATAAAGGGGGAAGTTGGGGAAACATGATAGCCCCTACCCCCAGTGTTACTTGCTTTTGGCATTCTTTCTTATCTGAAATTTTTACCTATCACAAGCAGACTCTGTCATAATCATTAAACTTTTCATTTTTAGTAAAATCTAGATCAATAGCTGCCTTATTTGCAGTGTTTTTATTATTCGCCCTTCTAAAAGTAATTAAAAATAAGGCAGGTTTATAATATACTACATTTTCAATAAGACTTCGCAAACCACTGAGACCATAGTAGCCATCTAATAAAAGATACATGCTTCACAGATTTTCACAGATTTAAAAAGCAGCTGTATCTTCCAGAGGTGGAAGTATTAATTAATAAATGCATCACGCCGGGCCCGTGGCGCACTTGGGAGAGTGCGGCGCTGGGAGCGCAGCAACGCTCCCGCCCCGGGTTCGGATCCTATATAGGAATGGCCGGTGCACTCACTGGCTGAGTGCCGGTCACGAAAAAAACACACACACACACAAAAATAAATGCATCACATTCCCATCTATAGTGGGTTTCAATTACAGTTCCTCCTTTTCACCTTTTTATGTGTAGGTCTCTGGAAGTGATCACCTCTATCTTCTTTAAGAGAAACTGGAATGGCTCATTGTGAAAAAACACAGTACTGTATTTCTTCCCACTAACAGTAATCAGCCAGTAATCAGACTGTTATTAATGCTTCCAGGTTTCCTTTTAATCTCATTGGCAAAGTCATATAAAAAATGGCAAGGCATATTTTCGTTTCCTTTCAATTCTACAGCCTTAGTTCATGCCTGTTTTTTTTCTTTCAAACTTGTGTAAAAATATGAACATCTCCAAAGATGTTTTAAATGATTGTAATTTATTATAATGGTGATTAGTGTTTAGTGAGAACATACTATAAGCCTAATGGTATTCTTATAACATTAACACACTAACTGATTTAATTTTCAAAACAACTCCATGAAGTAAGCATTAACATTAACCTTGTTTCACAGTTGAAAAATTTGAAGCACAGAGAGATAAGTTACTTGCCCAAGGTAACATTTCTATCAAAATAAGAGTTATCTCAGCTATTTGAACAAGACAATGACCTGACAGGTATGTTCTAGCTTCATTTGCTCATTTGAATGTACTTTGAGTGAGTACAGATAAAGTCAGGTGAGAAAAGTGAAAATGAAACCCAGATAGCCTCCAGTGAGGTAAATTTGTGTGTGATTTGGTAGAATCTTATATAGATAACTTCTCTCCAAGGACACACACAAAAACTTGTTTAAAGCCTTATGTTTTTTTGTTTTTTTTTTTTTCTTTTTGCAAAATTCATTAATTAATTAATGGAAAAGACAATTCTCAAATTCATATAAAAATGCAAGGGGCTCCAAATAGCCAAAACAATACTAAAAAACTCAATCGTAGATTGTGGACTTACATGGACCAATTTCAAAACTTACAAAGATACAGGAGCACACATGGGGTGCAGGGCAGGAGCTGGAGGGAGCCCCCACCACCTGGCAGAAGGCAGGACATACATGGGTTCCTAAGCAGAAGCTGTGGAAATCTCTCACTGCCTGGCTATAGGCAGGAACATACACAAGATCCTAGGCAGGAGCATGCTGAAAACTCCACTTCCACATGGGTGGTCTAGCACAGCTGCCAGCAGAGCCACTGTTGCTGCAAGGAGAGCTTAGTGCTGCAGTAGCAGCCACAGCCACTGTGCAGGTGGCCCACTGCCCACTCAACTGAATTGACACAAGGAGAGTCACCAGTGGAGACTGGACAAAGAAGAGAAGTCTCTCTTCTCAAGCCCACTCCAGAGTAATAGAAGCAGCAACTGGTCTATCAGATGACCAGTCATCTGATAGAGATACTAGAAATATGAAAAACCAAGAAAATATGACACCACCAAAGGGATACAGTAATTCTTAAGTACCAGATTTTATAGAGCAGGAAACCCTTGAAATGACTAAAAAGGAATTCCGACCAAAAATCTTAAAGAAACTCAATGAGATATGAGAAGACTAAGTCAGACAACATAATGAAATGAGAAAAAAATCCAGGATAGGAAAGAAGAAATTTACAAAGATATTAATACCTTAAAAGAGAATGCAGCAGAACACATGGAATTGGAAGATTCACTCAATGAAATAAAAAACACAACCAAGAGCTTAAGCAGTAGGCTAATGCAAGCAGAAGAAAGAATTTCTGATCTCATAGATAGGATTTTTTTACTCAGGTAAATAGAAAAAAAAAGAAAAAAGAATTTTTAAAAAATAAAGGAAATCTAAGAGAGCTAGCAGACAACCTTACGTGCACAAATATTCAAATCATGGTTGTTCCAGTAGGGGAAGAGAAAGGAAAAGTCATTGAAAACCTATTCAACAAATAATAGTAGAAAACTTCAGGTCCAGGAGGCTTAAAGATCCCTAAACAGATTCAATCCAAAAAGATCCTCTCTGAGACACATCATAATTAAACTGGCAAGGCTCAAAGACAAAGAGAATCCTAAAAGCAGCAAAAGAAAAGTGTCAAGTCACCTATAAGGGAGCCCCTATCAGACTAACAGCAGACTTCTCAACAGAAACTCTATAGACCAGAAGTAGGGATGATATATTCAAAAAAATTGAAAGAAAAAACTACCAGCCAAGAAAATTGCATCCAACAAGGCTATCCTTCAGAAATGAGGGAGAAATAGTATATTTACCAGAGAAGCAAAAACTACAGGAGCTCGCCACCACATGACCAGCCCAGCAAGAGATATTCAAGGGAGTCCTGCATCTGGAATCCACAAAATGTTAATCACTAACACAAATACACAAGAAACAACAAAACCCACTGGTAGAACAAAACAAAAATGAGAAAAAAAATTAACTTTATCTCACTACCTAAAAAAAACATCAAACACCAAAGACAAACATTCAAATGAGAGGAAAGGAAAAAAAAATATTTAAAACATCCAAATGAAAATCAATAAAATGCCAGGAGCAAAATAATACCTTTTAATAACAAATGAAAATGTGAATGAATTAAATGGCTCACTCAAAATACAGAGACTAATTGGATTAAAATGATATACCCAACTATGTGCTATCTTCAAAAGACTCACCTCACCTGTAAAGACATACAACTAATAGTGAAGGGATGGAAAAAGTTATACTACACAAATGGAAAGCAAAAATGAGCAGGAATAGCTATTCTTATATTGGATAAAGTAGACTTTTAATTAAAAACCATAAAAAAGAGACAAAGAAAGCCACTACATGATGATTAAGGGATCTATCCAGCAAGAAGACATAACAATTATCAATACATATGCACTCAACACCAGATCACCCAGTTATATAGAGCAAACACTACTAGACCTAAAGAAAGATATAGTCTGCAATATGATCATAGTAAAGAATCTGAACACCCCTTTTCCAGCTTTGGACAGATTATCTAGGAAACAAATCAACAGATAAACACAGGATTTACAGTATACTATAGACCAATTAAATCTGACAGATTTTTAAAGAAGATTTCATCCAACAACAGCAGAGTATACATTCTTCTCATTGGCAAATGCAACATTCTGCAGAACAGACCACCTGTTAGGTCACAAATAAAGTTTCAAAAGATTTTAAAATACTGAAATCATTTCAAGTATCTTTTCATACCACAATTAATTAAAACTAGACATCAGTAAGCAAAATTCTGAAAACTATACAAATACATAGAAATTTATCAACATGCTCTTGAATGACTAATAGGTCCAAGAAGAAATTAAACAGGAAATCAAAAATTTATTAAAAAGTATTAAAAATAAAGACACAGCATACCAAAACATGTGGGATACTACAGAAAGCAGTATTAAGAGAGAAGTTTATTGCAATAAAGGCTTACATCAAAAAAAAAAAAAAAGATTTCAAGTAAACAACCTATGTTATACTTCAAAAAACTAGAAAAAGAACAAACCAATCCCAAAATTAGTAGATGGAAAGAAATAATTAAGATTAGAGCAAAACCAAATGAAATAGAGACACCAAAAATGATACAGAAGATCAATGAAACAAAAAGTTGGTTTTCCAAGAAGATAAACAAAATAGACAAACCATTATAAAGGAAAACTTAAAACAGAAGAGAATACCCAAAAAAACAAAAATCGGAAATGAAAAAGGAAACATTACAACCAACACCAAAAAAACATGAAGAATCATTAAAGACTATTATGAATTCCTAAACACCAACAAATTTGAAAACCTGGAGGAAACAGATAAATTTTGGACACGTGGAAACTATCAAGACTGAAACAAGAGGAAATATAAGACATGAACAGACCAATAAAAAGCAATAAGTTTGAAACAGTAATCAGTAGTTTCCCCACAAAGAAAAGCCCAGGACCAGATGGCTTTACTGCTGAGTTCTACCAAACCATTAAAGAGGAATTAATACCAATTCTCTTCAAACTAATAAAAAAAATTGAAACAAAGGCATTCTCCAAACTCATTCTATGAGGCCAGCATCATCATTATATCAAAACCAGAGATACAACAACAACAACAACACAGGACAATATCTCTGAAGAGCATAGACACAAAAATACTTGATGAAATATTAGCAACCAGAATACAGAAACACATCAAAAAGTTACATGCCAGGATTAAATGGGATTCATCCCAGCTTTGAAAGGATGGTTCGACATAAGCATTACAATAAATGTGACACACTACATCAATAAAACCAAGGAAAAAAACATATAATTCTCTCAATAGAAAGAGAAAAAGCAATTGACAATGTTCAACATCCTTTCATATCAACACTCTCAGCAAATTAAGCATAAAAGGAAAGTATCCCAATACAATAAAACCATGTACAACAAACCCTTCACCAATATCATCCTGAATGGGGAAAAGCGAAAACCTTTTTTCATTATCAACAGTAACAAGACAAGGATGTCCACTCTAATCACTCCTATTTAACATAGTGTTGGAAGTACTAGCCAGAGCAATCAGGTGAGAGAAAGAAAAAAGGCACCCATATTGGAAAATAAGAAGTCAAACTATCACTGTTTGCAGATGATATTATCCTAAGCATAGAAAAACTTAAAGACTCTACAAAAAAACATTTAGCATTAATAAACGATTTCAGTGAAGGTACAGGATACAAAATCAGCACAAAAATCAGTAGCACTTTTATACTCCAACAATGAACTAGCAGAAAAAGAAATCAAGAAAGCTAGCCATTTAAAATAGTCACCTACAAAATGAAATACTTAGGAATAAATTTAACCAAGTAAGTGAAGGATATCTACAATGAGAACAATGGATCACTGTTGAAAGAGATTAAAGAGGACACAAAGAGATAAGACATCCCATGCTCTTAGATTGGAAGAATTAACAATGTGAATATGTCCATACCACCCAAAGCAATATATAGGTTCAATGCAATCCCATCAAAATGTCAATGACATTTGTCACAGAAATAGAAAAAAAAATCTTAACATTTACATGGAACAGCAAAAGATCCTGAATAGCCAAAGCAATCCTGAGCAAAAACATAAAAATAAAGCCAGAGGCATTACGCTACCTGACTTCTAATTATACTACAAGCCTATGGTAACCAAAACAGCATGGTACTGGCATAAAAACAGACATTCAGACCAGTGGAACAGAATACAGAATCCATAAATCAACCTACATACTTACAGCCAACGGAATTTTGACAAAAGCAACAGGAGCATACATTGGGGAAAGGGCTGCCCCTTCAATAAGTGGTCCCAGGAAAATTGGATATCCATATGTAGAAGAATGAAATTTGACCTGTACCTCTCACTAGATACCAAAATTAAGTAAAAATGTACTAAAGATGTTTATATAAGATCCCAAACTATAAAACTCCTAAAATAAAACATAGGGGAAACACTAGGGGAAGTAGGACTGGGCAAAGACTTTATCAATAAGACCCCCAAAACACAGGCAACAAAAGAAAAACTAATGGACGCTCAGCTCAGTGGAGCAGGATTGAGAACCCGTAAATCAACCCTCAGGCTTACAGCCATCTGATATTGGAGAAAGGCAACAAAAATCTACATTGGGGAAAAGACAGCCTCTTCAATAAGTGGTACTGGGAAAATTGGATATCCACATGCAGAAAAATGAAACTACATATGCACCTCTCACCATATACTAAAATCAACTCAAAGTGGATTAAAGACTTAAGAACTGAAACTATACAATTACTAAGGGAAAATATAGGTGAAACACTTCAGTAACTAGGTCTAGGCACAGACTTTATGAACATGAGCCCGAAAGTACAAGCAGCTAGCTAGCTAGCTAGCTAAATGAATGAATGAATGAATAATAAATAAATAAAATAAACAAATGGGACTATATCAAACTAAAAAGCTTCTGCACAGCAAAAGAAACAATCAACAGAGTAAAACGACAACGTACAGAGTTTGAGAAAATTTTTGTCAACTATGCATCAGATAGGGGATTAATATCCATAATATACAAGGAACTCAAGCAATTACACAGTAAAAAAACCAATAACCCAGTTAAAAAATGTGCAAAGGAGCTGAATAGACATTTTCCAAAGGAAGACAAACAAATGGCCAACAGGTACATGAAAAATGCTCAACATTACTAGTCATCAGGGAAATGCAGATTAAAACTGCATTGAGATACCACTTCACCCCAGTTAGACTTTCTATAATCAAAATGATGGTGAATAACAAATGCTGGTGAGGGTGTGGAGAAAAGGAAATGCTCATGCACTCTTGGTGGGACTGTAAATTAGTACAACCACTATGGAAAATAGTATGGAGGTTTCTCAAACAACTACAGACAGATCTTCCGTACGATCCAGCAATCCCACTTCTGGGTATATACCCAGAGGAATGGAAATCATCAGGTCGAAGAGATATCTGTATTCTCATGTTCATCGCAGCTCTGTTCACAATAGCCAAGATATGGAACCAAACTAAATGTCCATTGATGGATGATTGGATAAGGCAACTGTGGCATATATACACATGAAACACTACTCTGCCATAAAAAAGAATGAAATTCTCCCATTTGCAACAACATGGATGAGTTTGGAGAAACTTATGTTGAGTGAAATGAGCAAAGCACAGAGGGATAAATACTGCATGTACTCAGTCATGTATGGGAACTAAGAGAGAAAGAAGAGGAAAGAAAGATCACAGTGGGGCATTGGACTTGCAGAGAAGGATAACATAACTTGGGGTTCAAAGTGGAGCAGGGGGTGAAAGCGGGAAGGGGAGGGAGGTTGGGGATAATTGGTGGGGGACACAGGGTGCAATCACAATTTGTGGTAATGGGCAATCTGCCAGTATGAATCTGACCTTCACATCTTGGGTAAGAGAGGTGACAATCAGCTCTGTATCTCATGAATATTCATAAACAATTAAAAAATAAAAGAAAGAGGAAAAAATAGAATTATATCAAACTGAAAAGCTTCTGCACAGCAAAATAAACAGTTAACAGAGTGAAAAGACAACATACAGATTGGGAGAAAATATTCATAAGCTATGCCCCCAACAAGGGATTAATATCCAGAATATACAACTAATTCAAACAACTTAACAATAAAAAAACAAGTATCCTGAATCAAAAATGGGCAAAAGTTCTGAATAGGTGTTTCTCAAAGAAAGATATACAAAAGGCTAACAGACACATGAAAAAATGCTCAGCATCACTAAGGATCAGGGAAATGTAAATCAAAACCACCCTGAGATATCTTGCACCCGTTAGACTGGACATTATGAAAAAGACAGAGAATAACATATTCTGGCAAGGATGCAGAGAAAGGGAAACCCTTCTAAACTGTTGGTGGGACTGTAAATTAGTGCATCCATTAAAGAAAACTGTATGGAGGGTCCTTAAACAATTACAAATAGCACTGCCATATGATCTGGCAATCCCACTCGTGGCATATACCCAAAGTAATGAAATCATCATGTTGAAGTAATACCTGCACCTCTATGTTTATCACAGCTCTATTTACAGTAGCTAAGAGTTGCAACCAACCCAAAGGTCCATAGAGTGATGACTGGATATGGAAATGTGGTATATACACACAATGAAATTCTACTCTGCCATAAAAAGGAATGAAATTCTTCCATTCTCAACAACATGGATGAACTTTGAGAAAACTATGTTAAGTGAAATAAGCCAGGTACAGAAAGAGAAGTACTACACATCCTCACTCTTAAGTGGAAGCTGAAAAAAAAATAAAAAATAATAAAAAAGAAAGAAAGAATGATACAACAATCACAATAATTCCTTGAACTTTCAAAAGGATAGAACAGAGCTGAGACCATCATAGGAGTGAAAGGGAAAAGAGGAGGAGGGTTAAAGAGATAGTGATAAAGGGCTGCAAAAAAGTTGACATTATGTAATGATAAAAATGTCAAAAATAAAATAATAATCCCTGCTATATGTATATAAAAAAGATACACTAATCGATACAATATGGTACTGCCATTATGATAGAAGTATGGGCCATTAGAATAGAAATAAGTCTAGAAATAAACCCTCATATCTATAACCAATTGATTTTTGATGAGTTCCACAATGACTATATGAGGAATAAATAATCTCTAGAACAAATGGTGCCATAACAACTGAATAACCAAATGTAAAAGAATGAAATCAATCCCCAACTTCACTCCATTTACAAAAATTAGATCAAAATAGATCAACATTTTACAAAAATTAGTTCAAAATGGATCAAAAAACTGAGCATAAGAGCTAAAAATATACAACTAGTAGAAGAAAACTTGAGGATAAGCCTTTATGACCTAGGACTTGGCAATAGATTCTTAAATTTGACACCAACAACACTAACAAAATCAGAATAAACAGACAAATTAGACTTCATAATTTTTTTTGAAAATTTGCATCTGTGGACATTATCAAGAGAATGAAAAGACAACCTACAGAATGGAAGAAAATATTTGCAAATCTTATACTCATCTGACAAGGGTTTAACATCCAGAATATACAAACACTCTTACAACTCAACAGCAAAACACAAACAACTCAATTTAAGAATGCACAAAGAACTGAAATAGCCATTTCTCCAAATATACACAATTGGCTAACATGTACTTGAAAAGATGTTCAACATTATTGATTATTAAGGAAATGCAAGTCAAAACCACAATAAGGTACCACTTCACTTCATATCCACTAGGATAACTATAATGAAAAAGCACAGAAAATGACAAGTGTTGGCAAGCATGTGTAGAAATAGGAATAGTTATTTATTGCTAGTGGCAAAATAAGATGATGTATTTCCTGTAAAATACTATTGTGGCTCTTCCAATAGTTAAACATGGAATTACCATATGACACAGTAATTCCATTTCTTGTATATGCACTCAAACAGGTACGCACAAGTACTTTCTCATGAATGTTCATGGCAGCATTAGTGACAATCATTGAAAGGGGGGAAAAACCCAAATGTCCATCAAGGGATGAATGGATATACACATTGTGTGATATATACAAACAACAGAATATTATTCATCCATAAAAAAGGAACAAAGTACTGATAAATTTTACAACTTAGTTATAACTCAAAATATTATGCAAAGCAAAAGTAACCAGACTCAAATGGTCAAATATCATGTAATTAACTTGATGTGAAATATCCAAAAAAGTCACATCTAAAAGATTGAAAGCAGATTAGTGACTGTCAGTGGATGGGGAAGGGGAGAGTGGGAAATGATCACTTAATGAGTATGGAGTGATCTTCTGGGATGATGAAAATGCTTTGTAACTAGAAAAGGTATGGGGTTGTACAACATTGTTAATGCACTAAATGCCACTGAATTGTACACTTTAAAAGAATAATGAGAAATTACTGCTTAATGGGTACAAAGTCTGTTTAGGATGATGAAAAAGTTTTGGAAATATATAGAGGTAGTAGTTGCACAGCATTATGAATGTAATTAATTGAACACCATTTCATGTTTAGAGATGCTTAAAGTGGCAATCCTGATAGTGTGTATGTATTATGACAATAAAAAAATAAAAAATGAATGAATGAATGAATTTTTTAAAAGTTATGTGTTTTGCAAGTTGTACCGTAATTTAAAAAATGTCTCCAGGCCCGCATCCCTCTCATAGTGTAAACATCTTGCCAGTTTTGCCATCCTTGGTGTGATTTTAGTATTTAAAAATACCTTTCCCCTCCTCTACTAAACATGCCCTTTATGTGGAAGGAAATAATTCATATAGTGCTCAACCAAAGACAAAGCAATTCTTCCAATGATGAAGGAAAAGTAGTTGGACTGGTCTAACTGAGGAAATACAGAATATCCTAATGAGAAATTTAAGTACCTATAGAGTAATATATATTAGTTATTTATTTTGAAATAATTTAGATTTACAGAAAAGTTGCAAATATAGTATATAGAGTCCTTATATACTCTTCATCCCATTTCCTCTAATGTTAGCATCATACATAATCATGGCACATTTGTTCAAACTAAAAAGTTAACATTGGTTCTATGCTATTAAATAAACTATGCTTTTATCCAGATTTGACTGATTTTCCCTCTGTTGTCCTTCTTCTATTCCAAGATCCTGACCAGAATACTACATTGCATTCATTTGTTATTTCTCTTTAGTCTTCTCCAGTCTAGTCTGTGACATTTTCTCAGGCTTGTAATATTTTTTATAACTTTGACAGTTTTGAAGAGTACTTAGATATTTTGAACAATGTCTCTTAATTTGGGTTGGCTTATTCTTTTCTCAAGATTAGACTGGGGTTATGGGATTTGGGGAAGAATAGAATAGATGTGAAGTAAATTTGTCTTCACATGTGATGATGTCACAATGGCTTATATCTAGTGGCATTATTGATTACTTAGTAAGGTGATATCAGCCAGATTGCTCTAATATAAAGCAACTGTTCTTCTCCATACTGTATTCTTTAGAATCAAGTTACTAAGTCCTCACACTCAAAGGAAGGGAAATTAGTCTTCACCAACTGAATGGATGTGTATCTCCATTTATACTTTGCGATTCTTCTGTAAGGAAGATTTGTTCTTTTTCCACCATTTATATATTTAGTTATTTATTTACATTAGTATGAACTCATATATACTTATTTTATTTTATGTTTATAATGCAATATTATCATTAGTTATTTTTTGTTGCTCAAGTTATTCCAGTATTGACTATTGGGAGCCCTTTCAGGTTGGCTCTGTGTCCTTTTGACATGACCCAATCTAAAGTGTAATTTTTATTTTACTAACTTTTGTTATACATTTTAAAATTAGGACTTGACTGATTGACTATGCTGAAAGATAGCTCAAGAGATTTGTGCATTGAGGCTTACCAGCTTCTTTTAAAGATGATGAAATTTACGAATAGTATACCCAGAAGAAAAATGCACTTACATGCATCTAAAATCCTACAAACAAGTCAGTCTGATCTACAACCCCTAAAACCTTTTTGTGGATCCCCTGAAACCCTTATGGACTTCCACCAGCACATCATAGTCCCCTTCTAACCACCAACAACGATAAAGCCCTCCCTAATCAGAGTCATTTGGATTCTTGCAAGATGGGTCCCAAAAAATAATGATTGATCATCTGATAACTATACTGATAAAGGAGGTGTGCATGAAACCACAGCTTTTATTTACACCTATAAGTTTTTTATGTATTGAGACATTTTTATCTGTTGGCATCAGAGAGCAGAAAGAAGAAAATGTCGGGATAATTTTGGTAAGATTTCTGTTCAACAAATTGAGTGCCCTAAAGGAGCTAATGTATTAAAAAGCTGCTGTGGTGTCTGGCCTCTCTCAGCTGCTAATTTAATCATATGCTTAGAACATGAGATATTACAGTAACCATGTGTCAAGATCTGATCCTTTAGTTAAATGTTCCCACCTTGGGAAGAAATATAAATTCATTCTTCTGGCAAAACCATTTTCTTTTGCCACTAAGTTAACTGTGATCATTTGTTAGGACCAAATACACTCACCATTTTAATAGGCCCCTGTCAGCGTCTTCCAGAGCTACTGAGTGGATCAATGGGGTGGCATTTCTGAACTGCTCTGAGTTCTGGAAATGAAAAGATTAATATAAGTGAAAGGTTATAATTGCATGGCTATAAAGGTGCCTTTGGAGATTTCCACATGTACAATCAAAGGGATCATGCAGGCCTTATAGCTTTGTCATTTTTTCATTGAAGAGTCTTTTCCTAAGTGGATGCAATGTGCGGAATGACAATTTCTGAAACCACACAACCTACCAAAAATTGCCAAATCAATATAGCTCTGTCAGTCACATACATGCAGCAAAAGATGTACTTTATAAATCTAACAGAGTGCTAAGCCATGAATACTTCTTCTACTAGTGAAAAATATATTTTTATATGGACACATGAAGTTAATCAAAAGGCAGCACATTGATTAGGTATCAAAAGGGATATTTTTACTATAGTTAATAGTGTCACGTTCTATGCTACAGCCAGCCTTTCTGAAAATTTTTGCCACTTTTAAAAAACAAACTCACATTTTATTTAGATTAAAATAAAATCATACAAAATTAAGTTTTCTCACCAAATATAAATATCTCTGTAGTATTCCTAGATAAACCACAAAAGCTTTACTTTTGTAATTTTTTCAGGTTTTGCTTATAAATAGAGATAAGGTATTTGCTATGGACCAAATGCGTCCTCCCAAAATTCATATGTAGAAGCCCTAACTTCTAATGTGACTGCATTTGGGGATAAAGTCTTTAGGAGATAATTCAGGTCAAATGAGGTCATAAGAGTGAGGTCCTAATTCCACAGGGCTTGTGTCTTTATAAGAAGAGGGAAACACCCAGAGCTTTCTCTATCCACCATGTAAGGACACAGCAAGAAGGCATTTGCCTACAAGCTAGGAAGCAAATGCTCACAAGAAACCAAATCCTTCCAGAACCTTGATCTTGGACTTTCCAGCCTCCAGAACTATGAGGAAGTTAACTTCTGTTGTTTAAGCTGCCTAGGCTGTGGTCTTTTGTTACAGCAGCCCGAGAAGACTAAGACATTTGTAGATACAGTCATGGAAAGAGAAGAGAGCAGACACATAAGTTGTCTGTATCCATGTGTGATCATTAATTTTATGTCAGCTAGACTGGGATAAGGGATGCTCAGAGAGCTGGTAAAACACTATTTCTGGGTGTGTCTGTGAGGATGTCTCCAGAAGAGATTAACATTTGTATTGGTAGACTAAGTAAAGAATATCATGCTTGCCAACATGGGCAGGCATCATCCAACTGGTTGAGGGCCCAAATAGAACAAAAAGGTAGAGGAAGGGTGAATTCAATCTCTCCAGATAAACTGAGATGTTATTTTCTCTTGCCCTCTGTCATTAGGACTCTGGTTCTGAGGCTTTTGGACTAAGGACAGGACTTACACCATCAGCCCTCTCATGCCCAGGCCTTTGGAATTGGACTGAATTACCTCACTAGCTTTACTGGTTCTCCAGCTTGCCAACAGCAGATCTTGGGACTTCTTGGTCTTACTAACCACGTGAGTCAATTCCTGTAATAAATCATCTCACACACGCACACACACACACAAAGGGTACTTCAAAAAGTTCATGAAAAAATAGAATTAAAAAGCAATATGTCTTTCCATGAACTTTTTGAAGTACCCTTGTGTATGTAATCTACTATTGGTTATGTTTCTTTGAAGAACCCTGACTAATACATTATTACCACTGAATCTCTCTCTACTCTGAAACAGAAGCGTTCAACATATACCTGGAGAAAAACTCATGACACAGGCTATGGTTTGAACATTTGCTACCTCTCCAAAATTCGTGTTGAAACTTAATTCTCAAAGCAACAGTATTAAAAGGTTATTAGTACCTTATAAAAGAGTTTCAGAGGGCAAGTTCACCCCTTCTGTCCCTCTGCCATGTGAGAAGATAGTGTCCACCCCCTCTGGAGAAGGGGCAGCAACAATGTGCCATCTCAGAAGCAGAAAGTAGCCCTCACCAGAGACCGAACCTACTAGCAACTTGATCTTGGTCTTTCCAGCCTCCACAAGTGGAAGAACAGAGACTAGGCAGTAGTAGAAAAATTGTCAGTGGGGGAATGGCTGATAAACTTTGAAGTGCAAAGATGTTTTATAAGCCGTTAAATTTTACATGATGTTCTTTTTTCTTTTTTGTGAGGTGCAAAGTTATATTTCAATACATGAGTACAATGTGTTATGATCGAATCAGGGTGATTATCCAACATTTTTAATAATTGTCATTTCTGTTGGATGTTGGGAGCCACTAAAGGAAAGTGGGAGCTTTACTCCATTTCGTGGTCCATATAGGATACAGATTAGAGAATAGACAGAGAAGGTAACACAGAAAAGAGCAATCAAACATAAGTGGAAGTAAAAAACTTCAGCAATAGTTTCTTAGGAGAGAAGGAAGATTACAAAAATTCTTAATGATATTGATTAGGGGACACTGGATTTCCATCTCTATATGGTATGAGGTTGGGGATCAATGCAGTTTTTAAATAAATTCTAAAAACAAACTAGGACTCTTGGGAATACATAAGCCAGTGATATTTCTGTTAAAAAGAATCATGTATGTGACAATCACTTGGCACTCAGTAAATATTGCACTTCTATTTGTTGCTCTCAATATACAAAAATATGTGATAATTTTCAAAAGGACTATCACCATCATCACCGTCAACATATCTTTAACAATATATTGTGCATAGCAGAGACATAAGCCATCTGTCAAAATTTGGGAAGCCCCAAAATATTTCATCACTCATTTGGGAAGGAAGTATTAAGTACAGTTTACTACACAGTTCACAATGGAAATTCTCCATTGCTCCAGGAGGTAGTCTCACCCTGAGTATTAAATGCACTGGTGCAATTGTCACTAAGCACTTTCTAAAATCAAAAGCTTCAGGACACTTTTTCCCGCAGCATTGTAAGCAAATATTTTAATTATAAAATTAAAAATATTTTAATTTATAAAAAAATTATAAACTAGAAAGTTTGTCATAATCTTAATTGCCTGTGTCATTTTCATTTGGAATTATGCATCATGATTATGAAGTATTGAATTCACATTTTTACTGATTACATTAATAGCCAAGCTTGAAAATGTAAATTGCTTCTTTTTAATGGTCCAGGTGGCATGTCAGACACCTGTTAATCAAGAGGAGCAGTAGTGGCTGGCAATATTCTAATTAGTTAAGTCCATTTGCACCATTTTAGTTGTAATTGTTTAGTATCATTCCCTAACTTATTATTCTGAAGCATGATCAATTCACATATCACAGTACCTTTTTGTGCAAATCTGATTATCAAAAAACACATATAATTGATGTCTTATTATGTATTTTTGTAACAACTAGTGAGGGATAGGCATTTTTCATCTATTGGCTAATTTTTATTTCTTTTTCATTTATTTCTTTTATTTTATATTTATGTGTGCCTATCTAATGTTCCCACCAAAATTTCAATTGAAAAATAAATGTTTCTTATGCTTCTGCTTTGTCCCATTAGAGTCAAATTTCTTATAAAAACAATGTATAAGAATACACAATTAGGCTGGCCAGTTAGTTGGTTAGAAAGTGGTACTGATGACACCAAGGTCCAGGGTTTGGTCCCTGTACCAGCCAGGCACAAAAATAAATAAATAAATAAATAAATAAATAAATAAATAAATAAATAAATAAATAACAAATAAATAACACATACATTTGATAAAAGAACAAATGGAATTTATATTATCTTAATTGAAAACTATCTTAAAATTTTACAGTAAGTACTAGTATCAATTTCCTTTTAAGAGAAGAACACATATTATTTATGACTTTAATCAATATAAAATTTGATTTTCTTCCATGCAAAGGAAGAATTATGTGCTTTAATATAAAACATGAAATAATATCATACTAAGCGGTAAAATATATTTTAGAGAGTAAAGGTCTGACATCAAGACATTCCCATTTTTTTGGTTGTATAAGTAATGGTACAGTGAATATAAAAGATAAATATCTGCTTGTGTTGTTTTTTCATTTTCATGTTCAAGGTCAACACATAACATCAAGATAAAAAATGCTTAAAACCAATTTATAGTTCTTTGTACTTCTGCTTAATAGCTTTAATGAGATAGAGCCATTTTGTTGGCTTCTGCAGTGTGAAATACAAATTGTAGCTCTGCTATAGAAATGCTCTAATTTTTACAAGAATATTGCCTTGTCCTGAGAGTCCATCAATTCCAGAAGAAGCTATTGAATAAATGGCTGTACTTAAGTAAATATAAGGACAAGGGCAAACAAAAACTTCTGAAATATGTGCGAATGGCTATAGATTATTTTTAAATTGTTTGATTAAAATAATTTTCTAAACATTTCAAAAGGTGTTGATTTTTCCTGTATACTATTATCTTATAATTAATGTGATAAGAGAATTTTACTTCTATAATGAACCATAGAAATCGACCTTTGAATTCTCAATTCCAGTTACTACTGGTATTGAGGCATCTCAGAGTTGTGGTTCCTAGGAAGACAGTACAATTATAATAAAAAGAAAGCTTTCTTTTCCTGGGTGAATTTCACTGAGCTTTGTTGGTCTATGGAAAACCTTATCCGTTGATAGGAAGTCATGTGTCACTCTAAGACCAACACAGAAAAATATTTTCTAAATATTTACAAATTCTAGAATTAGAACAACTTCCCAAGTTTCCATCCACTATTTCAAATTATTACTCCTACCTAAAAAAACCAACCAAACAAACAAACAAACAAACAAAACTTGTCTCCTTTTGTCTAAGAGGGCTTATCTCACTCTCCAATGTTTCTGTCATGACAAGGCACTTTCTTGTCCCAGGCTGTTTTCCAAGGGGAGAAATTTATATACTTTTTCTTTCAGTTTTTTGTTTTCAGGAGCAGATCTGTGTTTGTAGGCCTGAAGTTTTTCCAACTTCTCATTTCCTTTTTAAGAAGAATACAGTACTGCAAATATAAAATAAGATTTAAAACTAATTATATAAAATAAAAAACAAGACAAATTACTAATAAAAACATGAAAAATAATAAAACTATTGCAATATTCAGAAAAATACAGTATAACATTTTATTAATAAGTTATCTAATACAAGTCATATTCCTATTGACGCATTGAAGGATATACATATGAGCTTTTTTTCCGGAACATGTTTCATTTCACTGCACCATGACTTTTGCTTGATTTTTATCTAGAATTTCTTGACTTCATCAGAATGAGATACATCACATACTGTAAGATATGATCCAATTCATTGAGATGTATAAAATAAGACTTCATACACAGATACACTCTCTGTGTTGTAAGAAACAGGAATTCTGATTAATTCTATTTCATAATATTTTTATTAAAGCAAAAGTATAGTTTGTTTATAGATATATATGCTTCACCATTGGGTATATTCTTAGCAGAAGTGAACTTCCATGTTGGCTGGTCCACCATGTGAATTGAATCCTCTGCTTTACAGGGGTACAGTCTGGATGCTTCTGGAATTTTCCATGTGTCAGATTTTCTTTCTGTACATTTCAAACATTGTTTCTCTTCCACTGTCCTCATTTCCAATGGTCAGAGTACACAATTTTATCTTGGCTAGATCTCTAAACTTGTGCCTTCAGATCATGATACCAGGTGAACTGGTGGTACAGAGAGTAGTGAAGTTCTGGTTCAGGTTCTGTCTCTATTTTCATTTCTCACCTCAGGCCAGTCCCTTAGCTTCTCTGTGCCTCCAGTAATTTATGTGTAAGATAAAAAGTCTAGACTAGATGATCTGTAATATCAGTTGCTGTGGTAACTACTAAAGTTTCTAAAATACTTGGAAGAATATTATTAGGAGATTTAAATATTTGGTTAAATTAGATGAAACAGAGAGAAAGAAAATGGTTAGGTAAGAGGGAGGTCATTAGGAAAAGGGAATAACTACATAGAACTGAACAAAATTTGGAGCAGGGGCATGAGTCCATTTCTGATAAGCCAAAGATAAATGACATCTAAAGATGTAGCATGAAGAAAAAAAATTGCAATTTCAGGGGGAGACCCATTCGACAACAGTCACATAAGGCAGATAAGAAGGCCTTGGATCTCTAACTAGATGTGGCAGTCCAAATAGAGAATATGCCCCAGAATGAGTGGCAATAATATTTTTTATATTAGGAAAAGAAGCCAAGGTCAACACACAGAGCATGGTACCCAGAAGGTATAATAGCAGAGAGCAGATGAAAGTCCAGTAGCATCACTGGCACAAAGAGCCTCCATTTATATCTATGGTTTTTTGATGAATAATCAGAACATGAGCATAAAGGAGTCAGGGCCAAATTATATGCAGTGATCCATGCTATAGTCAGCATTGGAAGGACTCTTGTCAGTAGACAAGCTGGGGATTATAAGCAAGATTTCAGCCCTCGAAAAAATAAGTGCAAACTGCAACCAGGGCCCCAGTAGCAGAGGTCCAGGTATTATCTGCAGACTGAGTTTCAAGAGTACTGTTATTAAAACCACAAGAAAATTACGGCATTTTAGACATTCTTATAGAACAAGCATGGTGTTTATGAAGTTTGACTGCCTGACTTTAAAACCACATTATGTAATTTATTAACTGGGAGACATCAGGAAAGACACTAACTCCTATATGCCTATTTCTTATATCGATAACTTGGAGATAGTAATGATGAATTGATTGTGAGGTTTACATGAGATTATACATGTACATAAAATGTGTAGCAGAGTATATGACACAAATGCCCAATAAATGTAAAACATTATTGTTGCCGCTGGCCAATGTTCCTGGTATCTTAATCCATTTTTAGTAAAAAAAACAAAAAGAAAAACAAAAACAAAAAACTGGGAGGTAGTGAATTCTTATAATTTTATGTTGCCTTCACATTCTCGTTGAGCACAAGTTTAACTTTTTCATAGGAGAAGCAGGCCTCAGTCACCGTTGACTCAATTTCCAGTTCTACAAACATCCAAGTTGCCCAAGCCCATGGCCAGATGTGAGAACCTAGAGGCATCTCTCCTGCCTAGTGGACTGAGCTCCCTGCTTTCCTGCCACTTTTTTTTAAAGGAACCATTCAGGCATTTATTTGCCTTTGAGCTTAAAATGATCCACACCCTATCCTCTCCTATACAATGCTAGCTGCCATACGCTTTTCTCTCTCTCTCTGCTTGACTTTTTATTCCCACTTTGCGTGACCCGGGGACAGAGGACTGCCCTTCAACTCATTACATCCTCCCTGCCGAGGCTCTGTAAGTAAAAATCTTTGAACTTGTTTCCTATTGTAGCGATGCATTAAATTTTCACCTTCTATCTGAAAAAACTAGGGGCTTCCCAAGGCTGGGTTTTCCCTGTGATGTCAAGGAAAACACATGGTCTGGCTCCCAGGGCCAGAGTGATGGTCAGGTAGGCATAAGTTGGATGTGGGTCAGACAAGAGGCATAAGGGCGTCTGCCAATATAAACCAGTTTCCCATGTGACAACTAGGCATTAGGCCATCCACCAGGTAAAAGAAGTATCCTGTAAAGGCACCCTGTAAATACATACATCCAGCCCTCTTTCATTTGCTCTTAGGGCAGGGTGGCCACCTGCTCTTTTAGTGGGACCCCAGTTTGCCTGGGGGCTCTCAAACCAGGGGAGAAGTGATGGAGATTGCAGGGAGGAATTACCCTGAGGGAGGAACCCATCTGCAAGCAGCAAGATGGTACAAGATATGAGGTAGCGAAACTGAAACGTGATGGCTTGTGTAGGGCCATTTACAGAGAGCTCTGTGCTTTAGGTATTGTCCTAATAGCTTCAAAACTTTTATTTCTTCACAGCACCTCTGAGCATTGGCATTCATATATCTGGTTTATGTATTTCACAGGAAACAGAGCTTCAGAGAGGTTGTGGAACTTGCTTATAACGATGTATGTTGTCATAAAGAGAAATCCCATCACATCTGCAAGCTACAGTGCCAGTGCAGTAAATCAAGAGAATCAATGGACTGCATAACCAGGGGTCCAGTGGAGTGTGTGGACATAAACAGTGTAGTGGTTTAGAACAGAGGTTCAGGAGCACAGACGCGGAACAAACCACTTCCATCACAGCCTGACTCGAGCATTTATTGTTCCTGTGACCTTAGGAAAGTTATAAAACTCTTCTGAGCCTCAGTATTTTTATCTATAAGATGAACCTAAAAATAACATCTCTCAGGGACACTGTGAGGATTACAAGAGTAATTCATTTGTCCAGAGTGCTGGTGAGTACCCATAATGTGGCGTTAGCTTGCTTACCAGATTTACTGCTGCTTTTGACAGTGACTCTCAATCTTTTGAATTTCACAGACAAGAAAATGTCTTCAACATATATTTTTGGGAGCAAAATAAGTTTCCTAAATTTTGATTTTTCAAGCAAGGACTTTTTAAAGTAATTAACTCCCATCTACTGTCACTGCCATTTTAGAGGACAGAGGATATTTTAATACAAAGAACTTAGAAAAAGTTATTATCTCAAAATGAGAGACTATCTTTTAAATTGACCAAACCAGCTTAAAGGAAAACTGGGGTGTTTTGCTTTTATTTCCCTTTTCTCATTTTTTTTCCCCTCAAATATGTGAAATCCTCATCATAAGCCAGTTTTAAAACTTACTTTGTGAAGTTCCAAATCTGGGTTTTTCATGTCAAATTTCTCGGCATCTCTGGGGAGGACTGAGGGAACAAGGAGAGTCTTTAGCATGACACTTCAAGGGTTCCAGTTGTGAGATAAGGAGATTGAGGCCCACATACATCAGAAAGAATTTTTAAATGTCCACAGAAAGTGTCCACAAAAATGGCAGAACGTTTGAGGTCATTGTGCTCACAGCACTGGGCCTTACTACTGCTCACGGAGTTAGAAGCCAACATTTGGGAAGCCAGACTTCTAAGAAGTATTGGATTGCTTTCTACTGGTACCAGATGAAAGACTATTTGGATAAGCCACATACGACAAATTCAGTACGAAAAAAATGCAAATATATTTTTGAACAGATGTACTTACATCTCTAGAAGAGGGACATAGTGAGAGAATGACTTTGTAAAGCATATTTGCTGAGATGTGTGACTTTATAAAAAGAAAGGGGCTTCATAAAACATACTAAAGCTTTCCTTCCAGTATATCTTATAACTAGCTTGGGAACATTTCAAAACTGTCTTTGAATCATTTATGTTAAGACAACTGTCTGGGAAGCAACTGTTCCAAGAACTAAATGATACCACTATTAAACAGAGAATATGGCTTAGTGAAGGAAAATTAAAATTGTCAGTAGTCAACTATTTCAGTGACAAAGAAATTAACTCAGTGAGTATTCACTTTGCAAACTACACATTTTTCCTCCCCAATTGTTGCTAAAAACCTGCTTACCAATGTATTTTAAGGCAAATATTTTTACTTTCTTATTGCATAATTAAAGCAAAGACATAAGATGATGTTGGCCAAGTTCAGTACTACTAATGTAATTGGTTTACCTATTTCATTATGATATAGAATATATTTTTTAAATATGTCAGGGATGCATAAATGAATAGTACATATATGATAGTGTTAATCAAGCATAAAAAATAATCCTTACATCTAATTTAAGTAAAAAGTGATATAGTATGATATTTGCTTTAATTCTCTTTAAAAAATATTTGAAAACAAGTCATGTAAGTCCATTAGGTGATCTCATATTATAAGCAAATCAAAACTCTGACAATAATTCACAACAATTGCAACTTTATTGATTGTCTGTTTTCTGCATGATACTATCATTGTGATAGGATCTGAGGACTCACATCAATCAAAAAACATAGTTTCAGGTGTTAAGAGATAATCACAGTCTACACTATTTAATACAATACAGGCAAGAAGGTATTCATCAGAGTACACTGTACAAAGAGGATGGACAGTAAACGAGAATCAGAATGGGTGGGGGGAAAAAGGAATGTGTGGGGAGGTGGTCAGGAAAGTCTTCTAGGAGATGAGATCTGAGCTACTCGTATATGAGAAAGGGGAAACTATATACCCATGTTACAGGTAGAAGTCACTGCAAGTACTAAAGCACTGAGGAAACAAAGCATGGTATTTTCGGAAAATTGCAATCATTTTAAATTTGATTGGGAGAAAGACACGTGGGGAAGTGTTGAGGGATGGAAAGAGTTGATCAGTAGGTAGGAACTAAATCATGAAGTACTAGAAAACTTCAGTTCTCTTCTGAGGGCGGTAGGCATCTGCCTGCCATGCCCATTGGCCCCATGTAAGCATCAGTCTGGGAAGTCTAAATTTATACTCAGAAGAAAATGTGAGAAATTTAATTTTTGAGAGGGTTAGGTAAGGTTTGCAGAGTAAAGATGTTAACTTAGAAAAGGGTCCCAGAAATGTGGCATGAGGCCAGGCTACTAGGGAAAAAAGTTCCCATTAAGTCATTTCTGTCCAGCACAGACACAAAAATCATAGTGCAATTTTATATATCAAGCTGTTAAATATACCACTCTCTGTTGCTTAAATAATCTTTAATAAACTTCATTAATATGTAGTGCTTTATGGAATTGGCACTTTAGGGATGGGGTGGTTAAGGGAAAAGTGACCCACTTTGCTTTTAGTTAACCTTGGGCTGAGAGTAGAGAATAGTTACAAAGAGATGAGAACACAGAGCAAGAGTGACTAAGAAAACCTGAGCCCTTAAGAATTCTGAACATGGTGGTTAGGATTCAGGTTCACAGTTTTAGAACATTACACAGTTTTTTTGTTTTTGTTTTTTTCTGATAGGCAACAGACAGCAAACGAAAGGATGTGAACAAAACTAAGCTTCAGAGAGATGAGTTTGACAATCAGGTGTAGGATGAATAAAAAAGAAAAAAAATAGAGAAAGGGAAAAGGATTAGAAAACAATTATAAGAATCACAGATAAAAGTTTTGACCGATTTCTTTAGGGAAAAAAAATAAGTGGAAAGACAGGAAAAATGTTACAGAGGAAGAATTTCCAGAACTTGAAAAATATGGCTGTAGAATTCATGACCCCAAACCGGGTCATACATGACTCCCGAATGTTGCTGCCAATTGAGATCAAGAATTGATACTGTCTTCAGTGTGGTGAATGAGTGCTATTGAAGATACAGTGGTTTCTATTTTGGATGAATTGATTTTTAAATGTCAGTTGGAAAGCCAGAAAATGAACACACATGCGAAGATAGGTTAAATTTTAGATAGGCTGAGCTGAGTCCTGTTAGACCTATTGAAAGATGAATTTTCATCTAAAGTAAGAAGGTAACACTGATAGAAGAGTAGGATATTTGTCTGAGGAAAGAATTATATGATGCTGAGAGATTAGGCTTGATTCCATAGAAATACATCATTCTTACAGAAAAATGTCCGATAGAAAACAGGCCGGGGCAATTCAAATTTCATGACTTGTCTGGCTTGACAGCATTGAGCATTGCTAACAATAGATAATGATTATATAATGGTTGACTTAGAACAGGGAAACAAGAAGAAAGGAGAAGTAAAGTGGGGGGCGGAGAAGGGAAAAGAAAAGAAGAGAATTATATTGCCAGATAAAATTTTCCCCTCTAAGCATGCAAAAGAGATCTGCAGATTCCCTGATGCCCTTATGGCAGGAAAGGAGTAAGACTTATTGCACCCACATTTTAAAGTTGCTCCCAGCTTTCCTATGCTCCTTGTGTAGCAGCACTAAACTTGCTTAGAAGGCAAAGATGTCAGATGGTTTTTAAATCTTTTAAAAGGGCTGCGGCGGCTGGCGCGGAGTAGCTGAGGTGGAAAAGGTGGCCACTGGGCCTCAGGCAGCCGGGAAACTTGTGGACCTTCCTCTCGCCATCTCTTAAGGGAGGACTGCTGCTGCTGACTGGTCGTGGGGGGTGACCGCCACTTTGCCCCCAGCAGGAGAGGCTGCCTCATTTACAGGCAACAGCTTTGAAGTGTGGAGCAGGAAAAGAACTGTTTCTTAGCTGCAAAAGCGAGTCTCGAAACAGGGAACACGGCACCAGGGCTGCTGTGGATGCAGCCAGGATCCCGGAGGCCGGGGCCGTGCTGAAGGCGGCCAGCTGCCCTATTCAGGATTCGAGGTTTCAGGCCGGCATTAAAGAAGATTCCTGGGAGCGCCCGAGCTGCGCCGCGACTGAACAGCCCGAGGCGGCAGGGCCGAGAACTGGGAAAGGCGGCAAACCAGAGACAGAGAGCGAGCGCCTGACCTGGCACAGCAATGTGAGTGACCCCTGGCACAGCTCTGTTCGGGGGGTGGATGCCCACGCGGCTCCCGCCTGCACCACCAGGCCACTCACCGCCCCGGTGCTGCCTCCATTTTCCCAGGTGCGGGCAGCTCCGCCCTGCTCGGCCATCACTGAGCCCTCCCACTTGCTTGGCCTGGCGCCAGGCTTTCCGGAGCCTGCGGACCGGCCTCCGCTCCCACTCCCTCCGCGGTTCTCTGGCGGGGCTGGTGGCGGGGGGCGTCCCGGGCCAGTGGCGGGAGGGCAAGGAAGTACGGGCGGGCCGACTGTCACTCCACCATACCCTGGACTCCGGCCCCAGGTAAACTCCCTGTTACTGGAAGGCAGATACCATCTCTGTGGCCACCAGTTTGGAAAAAAGCCTAACGAATTTCTGGTTGGGAATAGTGTGGTAGGAGAGTTCCCTGGTCCACTTGAACCTGCCGGAGACCAGGCTGCAGGTGGGCGCTAGACTCGGTTTATACTGGGGGGATACAAAGGTGAACAAGACCCAAGAAATTTCTACATAGTGCTACAAAGGCACCCAGAGAGACCGGTCGTCTGTGCCCAGCAGAAACCTGGTAGATTTCCTGGGCGAGGCGGTGCCGAGCAGGGTCTTGAAGGCCCAGTTGATAGACGAGGGGTGCAGAAGATACGCCCCAGCCCAGCACAGTGCGCACAGAGTGGGGAGACGTGCAGCCAGGGAGGCGGAGACTCGACAAAAACCACACACCCGGTGGGGTCGCCACTGCACGATCTAACAGCCTGGGCCAGAGCACACGGAACAGGGAGAAGTCCTGCACGGGAAGTGAAAGCTCAACAGAGATCACACACCCTGTGGTACGTGATCCACCAGCCCAGCAGAGTCCAAGCTGACCAGAAAGGTGGATCCCCGGAGAAGCCCAAGACCCGAGGCAACCACACACACAAGACACTAGAGGCCAACTGAGCAGTCACGGAGGGAGCCATACGAAATTGGCAACCACAGCAACATCCTAGTTACTCATTAGTCTCAAACCGGTGGACTGTGAAACCCCCTGCCACAATGAATAAACACCAAAAAAAAGATACCAGAAATACAAAAAATCAAGAAAGTACACCACCAAAAGTTAATAAATCTCAAACTCTAGATCCTATAGAACAAGAAGCCCTTGAAATGACTGACAAGGAATTTCGAGTGATAATTCTAAGGAAACTGAATGAGATACAAGAAAACTCAGCTAGACATCATGATGAAATGAGGAAAAGTATACAGGATCTGAAAGAGGAAATGTACAAGGAAATCAATGTCCTGAAAAAAAATGTAGCAGAACTTGCTGAACTGAAGAAGTTATTCAACGAAATAAAAAACACAACGGAGAGTTTAAACAGCAGGCTTGTCGACGTTGAAGAGAGAACCTCTGAACTTGAAGATGGGCTGTTTGAAATAACACAAGCAGACAAAAAGAAAGAAAAAAGAATCAAGGACATTGAAGAAAATCGGAGAGAGATATCAGACAACCATAAGCGATCAAATATCCGAGTCATGGGTATTCCAGAAGGGGAGGAAAATGGAGATTCCATTGAAAACATATTCAACAAAATAGTGGCAGCAAACTTCCCAGGTATAGGAAAAATCACAGATCTTCAGATCCAGGAAGCTCAACGATCTCCAAATGTATTCAACCCAAAAAGACCTTCTCCAAGACATGTCATAGTCAAATTGGCAAAACTCAGAGATAAAGAGAGAATCTTAAAAGCTGCAAGAGAGAAGCGTCAAATTACCTATAAGGGAGCCCCAATCAGGCTAACATCAGACTTTTCATCACAAACCCTAAAAGCTAGAAAGGAATGGGATGATATTTTCAAAATACTAAAAGACAAAGATTGCCAGCCAAGAATACTCTACCCTGCAAGGCTATCCTTCCGAAATGAGGGGCAAATAGTATATTTCTCAGACAAACAAAAACTGCGGGAGTTCACTACCACACGACCACCCTTACAAGAAATCCTCAAGGGAGTACTGGGTTTGGTTCCTGAAAAATAACTACCACTGCCATAAAAAACCAAGAAAAATCTAAACCCACTAGTATAATAAAAATGGCATTCATGAAGAGAAAACAAGCTAACAAAAACACTATCTACAACCTAAGGAACCAACAAACACAGAAAACAAACAGTAAATCAGAAAGCAAGGAACAAAAGACACCTAAGACAACCAAACAACCAATAAAATGCTAGGAATAAATCAACACCTTTCAATAACAACTCTTAATGTAAAAGGCTTAAATTCCCCAGTTAAAGGACACAGACTGGCTGACTGGATCAAAAAGCAGGACCCAACTATATGCTGCCTACAAGAGACCCACCTCACCCATAAAGATTCACATAGACTAAGAATGAAAGGATGGAAAAAGATTTACCATGCAAAGAGAAAAGAAAAACGAGCTGGAGTAGCTATTCTTATATCTGACAAAATAGACTTTAACCTAAAAACCATAAAAAGAGACAATGAGGGACACTACTTAATGATAAAAGGACTGATCCATCAAGAAGACATAACAATCATAAATATGTATGCACCCAATATTGGAGCAGCCAGATTTATAAAACAAACTCTATTAGACCTCAAGAAGGAAATAGACACTAATACCATAATAGCAGGGGACCTGAACACCCCACTGTCAATATTAGACAGATCATCTAGGCAAAGAATCAGTAGAGAAACACAAGATCTAAACAAGACTCTAGACCAATTGGAATTGGCAGATATCTACAGAACATCCCACCCAACAACCTCAGAATATTCATTTTTCTCATCAGCACATGGATCATTCTCCAGGATAGATCACATATTAGGTCACAAATCAAGTCTCAATAAATTCAAAAAAATTGCAATTATCCCATGTATCTTCTCAGACCACAATGGATTAAAACTAGAAATTAATAACAAACGAACCTCTGGAAACTATACAAACACATGGAAATTAAACAGCATTCTACTTAATGACATATGGGTCCAAGAAGAAATCAAGCAGGAAATCAAAAAATTTATTGAAACTAATGAAAACAATGATACATCATACCCAAACCAGTGGGATACTGCAAAAGCAGTATTGAGGGGAAAATTTATTGCATTAAACGCTCACTTCAGAAGAATAGAAAGATGGCAAGTGAACAAACTAACACTTCACCTTAAAGAACTAGAAAAACAAGAACAATCCAAACCTAAAGTTAGCAGACGGAAAGAAATCATTAAGATCAGAGCAGAACTGAATGAAATTGAAAACCAAAAAACAATTCAAAGATCAACAAATCAAAAAGTTGGTTTTTTGAAAAGATAAATAAAATTGACAAACCATTAGCATGGCTAACAAAAAAAAAGAAGAGAGAAGACTCAAATAACAAAAATTAGAAATGAAAAAGGCGATATTACAACTGATTCATCTGAAATACAAGGAATCATTCGAGACTACTATAAACAACTATACGCCAACAAATTGGAAAATCTGGAGGAAATGGATAAATTTCTGGACACACACAAGCTCCCAAAACTGAACCGTGAAGACGTAGAAAATTTGAACAGACCAATAACAATAAAGGAGATTGAAGCTGTTATCAGAAGGCTCCCAACAAAGAAAAGCCCAGGACCAGATGGATTCACAGCAGAATTTTACCAAACATTCAAAGAGGAATTGACACTGATTCTTTACAAACTATTCCAAAAGATTGAAACGGACGCAAATCTCCCAAACTCATTCTATGAAGCAAACATCATCCTGATACCAAAACCAGGTAAAGATATAACCAAAAAAGAAAACTACAGGCCGATATCCTTGATGAATATAGATGCAAAAATCCTCACTAAAATACTAGCAAACAGAATACAGCAACACATACGAAAAATTATTCATCACGATCAAGTGGGATTCATCCCAGGGATGCAAGGTTGGTTCAACATACGCAAATCAATAAATGTGATACACCATATTAATAAACTCAAACACAAGGACCATATGATCATCTCTATAGATGCTGAAAAAGCATTTGATGAAATTCAGCACTCATTCATGACAAAGACCCTCTATAAGTTAGGTATAGGGGAAAGTATCTCAACATAATTAAAGCCATATATGCCAAACCCACAGCCAATATCATCCTGAATGGGGAAAAGCTGAAAGCTTTTCCTTTAAGAACAGGAACTAGACAAGGATGACCACTCTCACCAATCCTATTCAACATAGTGTTGGAAGTACTAGCCAGAGCAATCAGAGAAGAGAAGGAAATAAAGGGCATCCAGATTGGAAAAGATGAAGTCAAACTTTCCCTGTTTGCAGATGACATGATCCTATATATCGAACAGCCTAAAACCTCTACAAAAAAACTGTTGGAATTGATAAATGATTTCAGCACAGTAGCAGGATACAAAATCAACACACAAAAATCAGTAGCATTTCTTTTCTCCAATAGTGAACATGCAGAAAGAGAAATTAAGAAAGCCTGCCCATTTACAATAGCCACCAAAAAAATAAAATACTTAGGAATTGAGTTAACCAAGGAGGTGAAAAATCTCTATAATGAGAACTACAAACCACTGCTGAGAGAAATTAGAGAGGATACAAGAAGATGGAAAGATATCCCATGCTCTTGGGTTGGAAGAATCAACATAGTGAAAATGTCCATACTACCCAAAGTGATATACAAATTCAATGCAATCCCCATCAACATTCCAAAGACATTTTTCTCAGAAATGGAAAAAAACTATCCAGACATTTATATGGAACAATAAATGACCACGCATAGCCAAAGCAATGCTGAGCAAAAAAAATAAAGCTGGAGGCATAACACTACCTGACTTTAAGCTATACTACAAAGCTATAATAACCAAAACAGTATGGTACTGGCATAAAAACAGACACACTGACCAATGGAATAGAATAGAGAATCCAGAAATCAACCCACACACTTACTGCCAGCTGATCTTTGACAAAGGCACCAAGCCTATTCAGTGGCGAAGGGACTGCCTCTTCAGCAAATGGTGCTGGGATAACTGGATATCCATATGCAGGAGAATGAAACTAGATCCATACCTCTCGCCGTATACTAAAATCAACTCAAAATGGATTAAGGATTTAAATATACACCCTGAAACAATAAAACTTCTTAAAGAAAACATAGGAGAAACACTTCAGGAAATAGGACTGGGCACAGACTTCATGAATACGACCCCAAAAGCACGGGCAACCAAAGGAAAAATAAACAAATGGGATTATATCAAACTAAAAAGCTTCTGCACAGCAAAAGAAACAATTAAAAGAGTTAAAAGACAACCAACAGAGTGGGAGAAAATATTTGCAAAATATATATCTGACAAAGGATTAATATCCAGAATATATAAGGAACTCAAACAACTTTACAAGAAGAAAACAAGCAACCCAATTAAAAAATGGGCAAAAGAGCTAAGTAGGCATTTCTCTAAGGAAGATATACAAATGGCCAACAGACATATGAAAAAATGCTCAACCTCACTCAGCATCCAGGAAATGCAAATCAAAACCACATTGAGATACCATCTAACCCCAGTTAGGATGGCTAAAATCCAAAAGACTATGAACGATAAATGCTGGCGAGGTTGCGGAGGAAAAGGAACTCTCATACATTGTTGGTGGGACTGCAAAATGGTGCAGCCTCTATGGAAAATGGTATGGAGGTTCCTCAAACAATTGCAGATAGATCTACCATACGACCCAGCTATCCCACTGTTGGGAATATACCCAGAGGAATGGAAATCATCAAGTCGAAGGTATACCTGTTTCCCAATGTTTATCGCAGCACTCTTTACAATAGCCAAGAGTTGGAACCAGCCCAAATGCCCATCATCAGATGAGTGGATACGGAAAATGTGGTACATCTACACAATGGAATACTACTCAGCTATAAAAATGAATGAAATACTGCCATTTGCAACAACATGGATGGACCTTGAGAGAATTATATTAAGTGAAACAAGTCAGGCACAGAAAGAGAAATACCACATGTTCTCACTTATTGGTGGGAGCTAAAAATTAATATATAAATTCACACAGAGACACACACACACACACACAAACCGGGGGGGGGGGGGAGGGAAGAAGATATAACAACCACAATTATTTGAAGTTGATACAACAAGCAAACAGAAAGGACATTGTTGGGGGGAGGGGGGAGGGAGAAGGGAGGGAGGTTTTGGTGATGGGGAGCAATAATCAGCCACAATGTATATCGACAAAATAAAATTTAAAAAAATAATAAATAATAAATAATAAATAAATAAATAAATAATAATAATAAAAAATAAATAAAAGCATATCACCCAAGGGCCTCCCCTCCACAGCACAAGATAAACAAATGGCCTGAATGTGCTTCTTCAGTATGTTTCAGCTCCAGTCCAACCCAGATTTCTCCAAGCCCCAGCCCTCCTTTTACTCCTTCATTTCATACAAGAAAAAACAGATGGTCAATGAGACAAAAGTAATCATCTCATGGCTGGACAGAGAATGAGGCACTGGTCGAACCTATGTTCAACCCCTTCTCTGCTTTCTGCCTGTAGCTTTCCTGGGGTGAGAAGTTGTAACTGTGCTTTTAGATTAACTGAAAAATTCTTGCTATGAAGCCAGTGGTTACAAACGTCTTCACTCAAGAAAGTAGGAATGACTATGGGCCATAAAAAATTACATATAATATTTATAAGTACATGTGATAAGTGATATTATATACAATATTATCTTCAAATTCTTATTAATTGAGGCTTGGAGTCTAAATTTGGTTTGCACCTAGGTCTGCCTGACTCTGAAGTCCATTCTATTCCCACTCCTCTGCACTGCCTTTGAGTGGTGAACCACTTGCCATATATAATGAGATTGAACTAGAAGAATATGCTATGTGTCTATGATTACACTATTTTCTGAAAAGATCATATTTCTGAAATTTTATTATCTTATAAACCTCAAGCATTTGTTAATATAGTGGTTTAAAGGGTTTTTTGTTTGTTTGTTTGTTTGTTTAAATTTCAAGTTGACAGTAACATTCCTTCTACAAGAGGAAAAGCTTAAGTATCCAATAGGTATGTAGCTTGGGAGGAGAGGAGATGACTAGTTCTTCCTACAGGTGAAAAGGAGAGAATTATCACTTTTTTATGGTCTCAATGGCTTTTGGTGACTATGTTTTTACCCGTACTACCTACCCATCAATAGTGGTAGGAATTTATTAGTAATATATATTGATTGATTATTGTCTTAAAGTGCTGCAGTAACAGCTTCCAATGATTCATTCCTCCCTTTATTCATGCCATGGTGTAGTCCCCACCCACACTGGTCCTAGACTTGCTCATATGCTTTAAACATGACATAGCAGAGGCTTGAAGAGCATTTGCACCTTGGGGCTTGCTTCTATGGAATGCTGAAAAAGTGTGAAAAAGTCAGACTAGGACTAACTTTCTGGAGAAAAATGGCCCAGCACACTAGTAGTTAGATTACCATAGCCACATAAGTAACCCAAGAATACTGCCTAGAAAAGCAACATAATTTTGTTTCAACTACAGGGTTGTTGTTTTAACCCACTGTTTTAAGGTGATTTGATAGGCACCACTAGTTTATTACTACAATTACATGGCCCTATTTGAATACAATCTGTTGCTCTTTTTTCTTTTGTCATCTACTTATGACTTGTCTTCATCATAGAGAAGTGTGATGAAAATGGGGTAGTTTGGTCAGGCCCCCTCACGTCGGGTTCAGTTAGGGGTGGTGCAGCACATTCTTTGTAAACAAGTTGTGTGGTGGTAGAGTTAGTGCACATGCATGCCCATTTATTTTTAGCTTGTTGCTATTCTTATGTGTTTCTTCAGAGCATGTGAAGCAGCAGCTCTGAACTGCTGGTCGGCAGAGCTCGTGTCTAGAAATAAAGCCTATTATTTCTTCACCTATGGATCCAAGGACCTTTTTCCTGTTACCTAGCTCATAGACCTGCATATGAAGCGTTTGTGAATGGGCTCAAGGGGTCTGTGAGATTGAGCCTTAGCTTTACAACTGGTGCAGTCTGCAGCAGGATTCTGAGCAGGTACAAGAGCCAGAACCCCTTGGGAGAAAGAGGAAATGTAGCTACTTTTGAATATGTTCTGCCCTATGGCTGCTTTCCTGTTGACCAGGGTCTGGTTGCTGCTCACTATACTTCAGGGCAGCATAAACCAGGCACTACAGCAGAGAACCCCTTGGGAGGGGGAGGAAATGTGGCTATCCTTGAGCATGTGGTGCCCAGTGGCCACTTTTCTGCTGACTGGAGCCTGGTTACTCCTCACTATGCTGCAAACTGATAGAGACTTGAAGAAGAAAGCAGAGTTGTTGGAAGTGCAGGTAATTGTCCTGGAGGATGATGTGCAGCAACTGGCCATCCCTGCTTCTCACAGCATGGAAGACAACAAACTCATTGGTGATTTGGGGGAGACCACGTGTCTCCAGGCACGACCTGCCAGGCATCAGAAAGTGAAATGTGAGCAGCCTATGGGACTAGGTGGACAACCAGTGGGCAATCCACAGGTGACCCAATTCACCACCTATGTCCCATATACCCAGGTTGAATTGGTTGACTTGGGGAGACAGTTCCAGCAGAAACAGGGGGAGCCCCTGGCTGCTTGGCTTCTGCGGTTATGGGACCTAGGATTGAATTGTGTGATGTGCTCTGGAGAGGAGATGGAAAAATTGGCCTCTGTTACGATACACCCATCCCTAAGGCAGCAGCTACAGAATAGCCACAGATATACACAAGGGCCAGGTAATCACTCCTTAATGGAATGGGTGAGTGCAGCTGCCTGGAACATGTGGGCAATTGCTGGAGAACTGCCCAAGACTGTGAGTAAATGGCAAAGGTATGCTGAGTTAGTACAAATAATTCGGGAACTGGGGATGCAGCAGCCCATGTTTACTGTGAACACCCATGACTTGGACAATGAAAATTTTACCGGCAGCATGAGAGACATAGTGCTGCAAAATGCTCTGTCAACATCCTTTGGGTCACTGATGGCCATACTAGCCCTATACATTGGTCATCCTATACATGAAGTAACGACCATGATAGCCAGCTTGGGTGAAGTACAGGATAGGAGACAAGCAAAAGGGGCCCGAAAGGTGGCTAAAATCAAACCCCCAAGAAATACTCAGCATTTTATCCTGAAGGGACCAAGCAAGACCAGCCATAAGCAGATGTAGCTTGACTTGCTTGCAGCAGGGGTTGATAGCAAGAAAATTGACTGACAGCCAAATGTGGTCCTGTTTGCCTTGTGGCAGCAATTGCACCCTGAACAGCATTTCACTAAACAACCAGAAACAGGTAGCAAGGTATGCTCAGTGGACTTAAAGGATTTTTTTGTTTGCTTCTGAGGAGGCAGACGAACGGTTCCATTTTGATTAGGGAGCAGGCCAAGGTACTTGTCTTTTGGGGACAGGCAAGGACCAGAGGCCTCATGTTGAATTGGCAATACATTAGTCAAGGACAAATGTGCAGCGTGTTTTGGCGTTGGATACAGGTGCAGAATGTAGCCTAATATATGGCAATCCAGATAAGTTTCCAGGGGCCACAGATCGTGTAGATGTCTATGGAGGACAGACTATTGAGGTCAAAGCTGTGTCACCACCATTGGGCATAGGACGATTACTTCCTCATGTGTATACTGTATATATATCCCCAGTAGCTGAATACATCTTGGGTATGGATGTACTTTATGGTTTGCACCTGCAAACAAAAGTTGGAGAGTTTCAGCTGTGAATATGGACAGTAAAGCCTGTGTTATGAGGATACGCTAAACATGATCCACAGGTGTTACTCAAACCAAGACATGTAGTTAATGCAAAGCAGTATTGCCTACCAGGAGGACATGCAGAGATAGGTGCCACTATATTGGAGTTAGTCATCACACCAATGATGACTACAAACTGGACATGTGCAGCTAATATTTGAATGGATAAGACTTAAGGACAAGCCTTAAGGCATATTGAACAGACAATAGGTGATATGAATGCAAGGGTCATTTATCCTTGCTAAGGGAACATAGTAGAAGATTCTGAATGAGTAGATTGTACAGTGAGGGACCTTGAAGTGGTGGATTGTGAGGAAAATGGAGTAGTTTGGTCAGGCCTCCTCACCTCAGGTCCAGTTGGGTGTGGTGCAGCACATTCTTTGTGAACAAATTATGTGGGGGTGGATTTAGTGTGCATGCACACCCATGTATTTTTAGCTTGTTGCTATTCTTGTGTGTCTCTTCAGAGCATGTGAAGCAGTGGCTCTGAACTGCTGGTTGTCAGAGCTTGAATCTAGAAATAAAGCCTATTATTCTTCACCTATGGCTCCAAGGACCTTTTTCCCGTTACCTAGCTCATAGACCTGTGTGTGAAGGGTTTGTTAATGGGCTGGAGGGGTCTGTGAGATTGAGCCCTAGATTTACAAGAAGTAAACAACATTCCCTAAAATAAGAAGCATTAAACTCATTGTTAGCAATCTTTAAATGTCAGCATATGTGCAATGTTTCTTAAAACATAAAATGTATGTCTTCATTTATCCTCAACCTATAAACTCTAGTCTGCTTCAATTTATTTGCCTTATACACTATTTATATTAGTGTACTATATCTAATAAAGTGTGGTCAGTGTGATTTGATATGTATTATCTCTGGTATAAATTGCTTGTTTCAAATGAAAATAGCACACTATGTTAATAGGCATTTTTAGTTAAAATGCAGATCATCCAAATGCAAGCAGAAATATTTTCAATTTTACTTTATCAGAAAGCACTGATTCTGCATGACTAAACACTGTTTTCTTGGATTTTTCTTACTACATGACATTTTAAAAACTCTATCTCAGAAGAAAACAAGCCCACTATTGAGATAATGACAATAGGACTTGTTTGTAAAATATTCCACATTCAATAGATTGTACTGGAACTGCCATGGGAACTATATGAATGATATACTATATGTTAAGAAAGATGGCACAAATTCATGATCAATAATTTGTGACATATTTATATATTATTTATCCAAATTAATCAGTATATGCTATGCCTACAAGTTATAAGAATTTACAGAAAAGCCAAAAATGTGATCTATTTCCAATTCTTAACTGGTTTGATGGTATATTATTGAAGGTTTTCTAAGCACTTTGATTTCTCTCCTTTGGTCCTGTCTCTGTTCAATTATTTATACACTTGAGAGTATAAGTAATCTTGGCAAGGAGGAGTGATGAAGCTCATGTTGCTTCATTTCACTGTCTTCTCTAGTAGAATTTAAATATTTTCTTAGAAAGAAGACAATTAAAGGGCTGAATTGTGTTTAGGGGATTATTTGAGGATTGAATTAATCATATTATCCTTGCCACACATCATGAGGTTGTATTCAGAGTCACCCTTTCTGATTTTAAGATCTTGGTCAATTGTGAATCTTGACTTCCCCAAATCCCTAGATAATGTGACAAGCTTATCACCACATGTTGGAGCTATTGCTCTTTAATTTCTTACATCTCCTTCTACTTAAATTTAGTGCAAGTGAATTTAAAATGGAATCAATTTTAATTCCATAATTTGCAAAATTCCTCCTTCTTTTCTTCTTATATTAGTGTTTCAATAAGAAGTATGAACATTCAACTCCTATCTTAAACAATGGTGCTATTACTGGAAAAACTCATGTATTCATTCAATGCCCAGTGAGTACCTATCATGTATAGTGGTGGGCACTAATAATGTAAAGACAAAAGACACAGCGTCTACATATGAGAAGCTTATATTCAAGCAGAACTAGCCATTGTAATCTACCATAATTACCTGATAATGAAGAATTGCATGGAATTGTGTGAACATGTTGAAGAGACATTTGTCTGACACATCAATATCGCATGATATGCATAGGACAGATCCAAAAGTCATTCCACCTTGGAAAGTCTAAGGGAAATAGAAATGAAAAATACAACATCATTTTTATTCAAAAAAAGAAAGCTCATTTTTTAACAGAACAATTAAAGAAACTTGAAAACTGAAGTATAAGAAAGCCTAGAGTGCAGTTCTGAGATTAGGAACCACAGTTGTTTTATTTACCAATGTACATTTAGCAGTTGACACATTGTCTGGCATATAATAGGTGTTAATGTAATATTTTATGGAAGAGAAAGAGAATGAATGAATAAAAGATCCTGAAATTTTCCTATTTATGTGTTGGTTCATAAAGTGGATCTAGTCTACATCCTTAGCATTATAATTATTTATGTCTGTTATTTATGGAAAACCTATGTCTCAGAATCTTTATATGTAATAATTACATGTAACATTCCTAAGTGCTTATTAAATGTTACATGCTTTAAAGAATGTACTATTTTCTCATAGCAAGGATATGAGAAAAGAACATTACACTGAGGCTTACTGAAGTTAAGTAATCAACAAACGTATCTAGTAAGGATAAGAGCAGGGATATAAACCCATGTCTGACTTTGAGACCTACAGCCTTTCTGCTAAACCAAAGTTCTTTCATACAGAGAAATAAACTTAGTTACCTTTACCTATATATTATTTCAGTACCCCATGACTATAAAGCTTATTATCTTGAACTATATCATGGTAAGTCCATTGAAAATGCTTAAAAGATCAGAAGTTAGAAATGAGAAATACCTCTGAATTAGTCTATTTCTGTAGCTTATGACAAAATACATAGAACAAGTATTTTATAAAGAAAATGAAATTTATTGCTTACAGTTTCTGAGGCTAGGATGTCCAAAGTTCTGGTGGTGGCAACAGTGACCCAGGGGTCTCAAATTGCAAGATGGTGGAAGCAGAGTGAGCAAGAGAGAGACAGTTCCTCATTCATTGTCCTTTTAAAGCCCTCAGAACCATGCCCCTGACCACCATTTTTAATCCATTCATTATGGCATGGCCCTACAACGTAATCACCTCTTTAAGGCCCCACCTTTCAATTACCATAATAGGATTTCCCACCCTCTTAACAGTCACAGTTGTGGCTAAGTTTCTAATACATAAAACTTAGGGGACATAATTCAATCCAGACATTCTACCCCTGGCCACCAAAACTCATGTTCTCTTCACATACAAATACATTCATTTCATCCCCAAAGTCTAGTTTCAACTCAAAAGTCCAAAGCTCAAATTTCCATCTGTGAATAAAAAACAAGTTATTTATTTCTGAGATACAATTGTGGGACAAGCATAGGGTTCATATTCCCATTCAAAAAGAGAGAAATAGGCCAAAAGAAAGGGGTAACAGGTTCCAAACAAGTCTAAAACCCAGCAGGGTATACATTGAATCTTAAAGCTGGTGAATCATATACCTTGACTCCATGTTTGACATCCTCTGGACTCTGGTAGCTCCACTACCTATGGCTTTCCTGGTCTCAGGTGATGCTTCAGTTCAGGCTGGGGTTATATTCTGGTAGCTGTACAAGTATGGGGTCTCCATGTAGTCCCACTCTCATGGCTCCACTAGGCATGACACTATTCAGGTTTCTCTGCTGCAACTCTGACTCCACATTTCTGTTCATCATTGCTCTAGTGAAGACTCTATGTGGTGAATCCACCCAAGACAAATCTCTTTCTGGGTCCCCAGGCTTTTCCATACATCCTTTGAAATTGGGGTGAAGGCTCCCAAAACTTCAGAGCTCTGGCATACTGTGAGCCTATAAACTGAACACCATGTGGATGCTACCAAGACTTCTGGCTTGTATCTTCCAAAGCTGCAGGTCCAGCCACACCTGGGGCCAATTTAGCCATGGCTGGAGCATTCAAAGCAGCTGGGGTACTGGTGCTTCCCGAGGCAGCCCCAGGTGCATCAAGCCTGTTCCCTAAGACCATTCTGTCTCCCTAGGCCTTTGGGCCTGAAATGGAAGGATTGGTCCCAGAGGCTTTTGCAGTGCCTTCAGGGCCCTTTTCCCCTTTTCTCTTGATAATCCCTTACTTTTGTGTTAATCCAAGAAGTACCATTGAATTTTTCTTCTGAGAAATGCTATCTGCTTCTCTACCACATGGCTAGGCTGCGAATTTTCCAAGTCTTTACACTCTGCTTCCCCTTTAAATTCTGGCTTTATGTCATGCCTTCGCCACCATAACTCAGCATAGGCTATTTCAAGCAGCCATTCAGTTTCCTTAATCCTTTGCTGCTTAGAAATTTCTTCTGCCACATACTCTGGTTCACAACTCCTGAATTCCAATTTCCACAAAGTCTTAGGGTATGGACAGAATGGAGCCAAGTTCCTTGCCAATTCATAGCAAAGGTGATCTTTGCCCCAGTTTCCAATGAACTCCTTCTTATTTCTATCTGAGACCGCCTTAGAATGGTCTTTAGAGTCCATATTTCTCTCAGCATTCTGCTCACCACCATGGAACAAGTCTC
The DNA here is from genome assembly GCF_027409185.1 of Cynocephalus volans. NCBI lineage: Eukaryota > Metazoa > Chordata > Mammalia > Dermoptera > Cynocephalidae > Cynocephalus > Cynocephalus volans. Next base: position 123,422,787 of record NC_084463.1, on the reverse strand, counting down.
TAAGACATGCCAAACTTTCTCTCGTCTTTTTGTCTTCTTCTGAGTCCTCCACACTCCTCCAATCTTTGCCTAACAGCCAGTTCCAAAGCTGCTTTCACATTTTAAAGTATTTGTTATAAGCAACACCCCACTTCTCTGGTACCAATTTTCTGTATTAGTCTGTTTCTGTTGCTTATAACAAAATATCTGAAACTGGGTGATTTATAAAGAAAATGAAATTTATTGCTTAAAATTTCTGAGGCTGGGATGTCCAAAGTTCTTCTAGTGGTGGCAGCAGTGACCCAGGGGTCTCACATTGTAAGATGGTGGAAGCAGAGAGAGACAGTTCCTCATGCACTGTCCTTTTAAAGCCCTCAGAACCACACCACTGACCACTATTTTTTAATCCATTCACTATGGCATGGTCCTGCAATCTAATCACCTCTTCAGGGATCCCCCTCTCAATTACTATAATAGGATTTCCCACCCTCTTACAGTCACAGTGAGGGCTAAGTTTCCAATGCATAAAATCTGGGGGACACAATTCAAGCCTCAGTGAGTTTCAGGGGGACATAATTCAATCCACCACAACCTCTTACAACTTCCCTGGCTAGATGACATAGCATTTGGTCCAAAGACCAAGAATAGCTCTTTTTCATAGTGGGCTGAACACTGGAAGTAACATTATGTCTCACTTTGCATGAAATAATCTTTCAAGAACAAGTATATTTTTATGAACACATGAATATATACACTCTCTCACAAATAAATTCACCTCTCAGTTGTTTTGCCTAAATTAACAAGTTGAAAAAGTGCTGTGCTTTCTAGAGGAATTGAAAGTCATGTGTTTCAGCCAACTTTATGTTTTTTTGGATACATTTCAATGCAACTAAATATATATTATAAGCAATAATCAGTTCAACAAAATAAAAGTGGCACTGAGGAGTCCTAAAGAATGAAAGGATGCTGCCATAGCTAAGAATAAAGTTCTGCATTCATATAAAGGAACAGCGTATGCTGACTCATGAGAAAGTCCCAAAGGTTAATGGTTATTGAGCGCTTATCAGCTATTTCCCCATAGGGGCAACAGTAGAAAAAGTAACTGATGTCCTAGACCAGCCTAAAAAGTCCAATTAGCCATTACATACAGATAATTCAGAATTTCAAGTTTGAATACCTGCTACCCCAAATTTCTGAATTTTCACTTCATTCCATTCTATCTATTAAACATTCACACCAGCAGAACCCTCACTGGACCTTGTAGCCCGGAATTTAAGTGTTGGAGGGAGAGAGCAAGAGGGGTGAGGTGAGAAAAGGAGTAGGAGGATGAACAGAAGAAGAAAAAGAAATGGGAGGGGAGGGAAGGTACCATTTTGAGTCAAGATATGGAGATTTACTTCTGAACCTGCCTAAGGGACATGTAACCTGATAATGAAAATGATGAAAACAAGGTTTGGAAAATGACGGTTAGACAGGGATTGCCCATGTACAATTGGAAGCCAATATGTAGAGACACACATTTGCATCTATATACATGTATATACACTCACATATACTTCTTCTCCCTAAAATAAAAGCAAGAGAGATAAAGTAAATGCCACGTGGTACATCCCAGATTATTAAAAAGTGAACTTTGTCATCTACCCCCGTTTCCCACTTGTGATTGGATTGTATATTTGAGTGAAGAATTATATACACCAAAATTGTTCATAAATATGAACATTACTTATAGGAAAGCAAGCTAGGAAAATTTTGTTGCCTGATGAAAGGGGGTAACCCTAAAAATACCAGAGTATTTTTAAGAGACAATTTGCAGGAACAAATTGTAGTTGCCTTCATACAATTCTCTTTTCACAGAGCAGCCAGGAAAGCTGAATCGAAGCAATCATTCTTCATTCTCTTGATCATACCAAATTCCCATGATGTCTGACGATCATTAGTGACATTAAAGACTTGTAATGGTGTCTAAGATTCGCAAACAGATTTTTAACAAGATGAATCTGATGTTCAGGAAATGTGGCTTTCTGTAGACTCATCTGTACAAAAGAAACACACAAACAAAAACAGCTCTCATATACAACCATTAAATTTTTTTTTACAATAAACACAGCATCCATGGAGGTCAATTAGACTCCTTGTTCTGAATTTGCTTTGAAAAAAAGTCCTATTTAAAGAAAGACAAATTTGGTTGTGAAAGAGGGAGAGCAATTAAATATCCCTAAGTAGCTTAAGCCTTCATAAAAACAAACAAACAAACAAAAAGATCATCAATTAAGAATATGTACTGATGGGGTTTGGATGTGTTGTCCCCTCCAAAACTCATGTGGAAATTTGATCTCCAATGTGGCAGTGTTGGAAACTGATTGAGTCATGGGGGCGGATCTCTCAAGAATGGATTAATGCTCTCCCTGGGGGAGGACGGATTAATGAGTGAGTTCTCGCTGTATTAGTTCCCACGAGAGCTTGTTGTTTAATAGACCCTGGCACCTCCCTCTCTCTCTTGCTTCCTCTCACCATGTGATCTGCTTGTACCCACTGGCTTCCTGCCACTTTCTGCCATGAGTAGAAGCAACCTGAGGCCCATGCCAGATGCAGCTGTCCCAGAATCATAAGCCAAATAAACCTCTTTCCTTTATAAATTACCCAGTCTCAGGTATTTCTGTCATAGCAACACAAAACGGACTAAAACACGTACATATGTACATAACTTCAGAATGTAACTATAAATTCTAACACAGCCTTTTAAGTTTTAACAAGATTACAAAAAAATTTTTATTTAATTAATTAATAATGTGAATGTAACTAGGATATTCCTATATGCCACATATTATGCTGTTTGTACATCATTTTTTATAATCAGTAACCCTTTGATTGAAGGTATTGCCCACATTTTAAAAATAATTGGTTTAATTGGCAAGGTAGTTTACTCTAGATTACCTAGAAGACTGAAAACCAGAATAGTTTCAATGCAAATTCTACCTTTAAATAAGCATTTTACATTTGCTTAGCCTTTATTGTTTATAATTCATTTGAATATTTTATTTTGTCAGAGGAATTATTAAATCCATTTTAAAAATAAAGAAACTTACACAAGGAGAAGAGCAGAAGAGCAGGGTTTTATTATTCTAAGACACAGCTTTATCTGATTAGTTTGTCAGTCGGAATATATGGTCTAATTCCATTGATAAATTCTTCAAATTTTACTTACTCAAGGTCAGTCTTATTTCAAGTAGAGAATCAAATGAGGGTATAGGAAAGGAAGTTTCAAGTTGTTTTAATAATTGTGCTTTAAAGAGCTTTGATATTAAATAGCAATTCCATATGCAAACAACCAGAGATAAGTGCTGACTAATAGGAATGACAATTTTAGATTTTGGGAAAAAATAATGAAAATTAAACAATAAATGTTTGCTTCATCCCAATTTGAACTTGTGTCTAAAAACAAGATATCATTGGGTAGTTTGTTGTTTTTCTCTATCAGCAGTTTCAAATTTCTATGCACTAAAATAAAAACTTTAAATATAAGATTAAAATTACATGAATATTCAACAGTAATTTGCAGCACAGAGGAAATAATTCTAAGATATATTTATAAAGAAAACACAAAATATTACATTTAAAAATAAACAACAAAAACTGTAAGTATCTATATGAAGAAATTAATGAAAATGCAATAAGTAATATATAATAGAGGTCTGGAATAAAACAAATAAGGATCTTGTTTTCTTGAAAAGATAGAATCTCTATAGCATTTCAGTTACTTAAATATATTTATTAATTGAATAAAATATTAAGCAAAATATCAGAAGAATGCTTTAAACTTGTTTTAAAAAAATAAGTCTCAAAGAAACATTCAAAATAACCAGATTAGGAATTAGGGAAACTAGTTTTTAATAATAAAAATGTGTTGAAATTCAGTTTTTTTTATGTGGACTATAATAACTCAAGGGAATATGATAAGAAAAGCATAGAAATCTCAGACATATGGGAATTTTGTGTGTGATAAATGGGTTATCACAAAACAATAGGGAAGAGTGGGGCTATTCCTGAATGACACTGGCAAAATATAGCAATTTTTATAAAAATATAAATTTCTCCTATACATAAACCAAATTTGATTACAATAGGGTCAATGTGTTAAATGCAGTAAAAACAAAGCTTAACATATTAGAGAATATATTTTTAAATCATTTTGAAGTAGAAGTACTTTCTCTAAAGCTAATTAAAATTACTAAAATCAAAAGGAAAAGAATGATAATTTCTGACCATATAGGTATTTGTAAATATGACCAGATGAATGTAAAACAAAAACAAAAAAAGACAAATAGAAAAACTGTGACTTTAGACAAATTTCCTTGGTATCAAAAGATGCTACTAACAAATACATAAACAATTATTTTTACTTTGGGGCAAGGGGAATAGAAAACTGACATTTCACGGAAAAAGGAATCAAAATTGAAACAAATACACCAACATTTATTTAGTTTGCTTTAATTAAAGATATGCAAATCAAATATACAATTGAATAATCTATGACACAGCAAAGACTGCTACTTCTCTGTGTTGGCAAAGTTGAAGAAAAATGGATTGTTGGATGTGTATATTTGTACAAAAGCTTTGGAGGACAACTGTAGAGCACCAATTAAAACCTAAATTGTGCAAAACTTTGACTCAGCTTTTTTCCTCCTGGGAATGAATCCCAGGAATAAAAACTCATCAAAAAGCCAAAAGTATGTAGTCAATGGTTGTCATTTCAGCATAATTTTTACTGGTAAAAAATTTAAACATCACAATGTTCAACCAAATCAGACTCTTGAAAATAATGTATGATGCAGATATAAATTAAATACTAGGAAGTCGCAAAAAATTAGAAGAAAAGGAGAAAAAGGAGGAAAAGGAAGAGGAGAGAAGAAACATAATAATCTTTAGGTGAAAAAGCAAGTTTCAGGGTCATATACGTGGTGTCTACCAAACAGGTTGCTTCCTGGCAAATGAACAAAATTTGGGAAGGGACTAGATAAGAAACTAGTTAAAGCAGTTATATCTAGAAATGGAACTGAGGCCTGAGTGGAGAGAAGAGGAGTTGACATCATTTAATTCTTTCTGTATAGTTTTCATTTTTTAATGTTATATACATATTTTTCTTCTTTTTAAAATCAAAGAAGATGTATTAAAACTATTTATTAAGGCTTTTCTGGAATAAGGGAAAGGTTTATATCTTAAGGTTAATGTTTAAAAATCAGGGTACAAAATTATATATATATATATATCTACTATTTTGTATATCATATACCATATTTACTTACTTAAAAACATGCATAGAAAAAAGATTAGTAATGAGTAGCCCAAAATGTTACTAATCATTGTTTTAGAGTTATATGAAATATAACCATATTTTCTCTTGTTACAATGCTTATGTTTTTATTATTTTTTACAATCAATACTTATATCTCTATAATAAAGCATATATTTTACTAAAATTATATATGTGTATATATAGTCAGCTCAGGCTGCTATAACAAAATATTATAGACTGAGTGGCTTAAAAAACAAAAACGTCCTTTCTCCCAGTTTTGGAAGCTGGAAGTCTGAAGTCAGAGTGCCAGCATGGTCATGTTCTGGTAAGGAATCTTGCAGGTTGCAGATTGTCACTGTGCCTTCACATGGCAGAGTGAGAGAAATATGACTTTATTAATCTCCAATATATCAATTTTAGGGGGGAACATTAAAATTATTGCTCTCTCTATGCTTGGGAACCAACTTTAACATATTAGATATTTAAAGTTTGCTATAATGGACAATGATATTTAGAGGCTCTCTAGTAAGAAAAGTCAATGGTTAAATATTTTTTCTTTTCTTTTTGAATGTGGGATTTAATATGGGAGTTGCATGGACCTGTGACAAAAGAATCTCTACTATTTAAAAGGCTAGAAACATATCACATGTGTATTTTGCATGGAATCAGCAAAATAAGTCACGAAATGCTGAGCATTATACCAATAAAACCAAAAGGATTTTGTTATCAAGAGACATTGCAAATGTATTACCTTAAAAGATCCTATCCTCTCACAAATATATAATATATATGTATAAATAAGTACACACATATATAATTGTATATAATTATATGTAAAATATATATCAGAGGCAGTCAGTTTATGGTTGGGAAAAAAAGATAATTTAGTCTTTCTTTTTGCTTTTGAATAAGGCTGAACCTAGATATTTTTCCTAGCTTTCTTGTTTTAAGATTAGAAAACTGATGTCCAAGAGATGGTCAAAGGTCACAGAGCTAGTTAATGTCAGACGTGAAATTAACTCAAGTCTTCAGGTCTTCTGATTCCTTGATCTGGTGTGCTGCTGTCTGTTAGGAACAGGTTAATGAGGTACTATTCCACTAAATACCTAGACTCAGCTTTACAGGAAAGAAAAGAGCAAGTTAATGAGAAAACGTAAATGGGATCAAATGCTAGGGTAACTAAAATATCTAACAAATATCTGGAACAATTACTTTAAAAATCCTTAATATTTAAAAGTTTAACTGTCTGGGGAAGACTGAGTTATACCCCATTTCACCTCTATTCAAATGATAATTTAACATGTATCATCCCTTTACTGTCTATCTATTTTTGCCTATATCATTTCTCATAAGAAAAGATGAATTGAAGAGTAAGTTGTCCATAAAGTGTTTTATAATTTTAAAATTATAAAGCATAAGGGATAGACAGCATCAGAGATATCTGTTTTACCTGCCCTATGTCCGTTTCCCCTTTTGGAAAGAGCACCTTATGTTTTCTCAGCTCTTCTACCCCATCCTATGGATACAAATCTGGCCAATCAATATTTCACACACTTGAGTATAGTGATGACTTCAAAATGGATACTTGAACCCTAATCAGTCTAATGAAAGTGAATTCCAGAACATATGCAGGAGATGCCAGGGAAAAATTAAAAAAAAAAAAAATCTCTGTCTACCAGGGTTGCTAAATTTAGTAATTTAATATCATGCAGCAGCTATTTTGTTTCCCGAGGGAGAGAGTCTGCCTATGAATGAAGCTAGGACTGAAGACAGGAGATGAAGAAGGACACTGAATACTGAGGATGTTCCTTGAGTCATGTCTCCAGCTTCTTAGACTTAAACTTTCCAATAATGAGAGCTAAAAATTTCTCTCTCATGCTTGGCTGGTTTGATTCCGAATTGAGTTATTTGCAAATGAAAGACACCTGAAAAGTCAGGCAACTTAAAACCAGTGATTAAAGGGGAAGTAGAAACACTGTAGTTTCCCTTTAATAATGCAATTAAACCAGCACCATGAGAATCTGTCCCTTAGGGCAGAGCTTATTTTCTATTCAGCCCTCACAGTATAGAGCCTGCTTCCTGGTAGGCACTCTTATCACTTTAGATCTTTGGCTGATCTGCAATATTTTCTTCAAATTTTCTGATTCTGATGCTATCTGCAGTTCTGACATTAGTGTTCTCCAGTTTGTATAGTATGATTAGGATTCCTTTTGGGTAGTGGTGTTATTATTTTTTGTTTATTTGTTTGGTAACATTTTTTCTTCTTCCCTAATTTTCCCAGATAATCTATATATTACTTTCTTTTTAATTAGTTATTAATGCTTTGTAGATCTCCTTTAAATTTTTTAATTCAGTATTTTTTTTTTTCAGCAGAGTTGTTGAATTATTAATGCTCAAAAATCCTGAAGAGCACCAGAAGACTGCAGTTTTAGGGCTGATGAATTACTAAGAGGTCATTTCTAGTCTGCCAATTCAACTGGGACATTTTCAAAGTCACTGGTGACGTCCAGCGTCACAAAATCTGGACTGCTCATATGATATATTTATTTCTCTAAACTTATTAACCACCTGATGTGTTTACTCATTTGCCCCCAACAAGGTCCTTGGATTGCTAATTAATTGTTCCTTGGACTCAGGGCTACAGGGGAAAGACATAAGCAAGAAGAAATCTGGTGGCTGCAATTGAGCTCTTTAAATCTACATACTCCCTGAGTCCTCCTGACCTCCACTGTGCCCCCTCCCACATCCTTACACCTGGTCTACAAAATGCCCACTACATTTTCTTTAACTTAGTAAGCATTCAATAAATGCACTTAATTTTATACATCCAGGCTGTACGTATATATTTTTCTGGGCAGAGATATCTGTTTATTTTGATGGGAAAAATAAATAGAGTAAGAATTTACCCTTGGTCAATGTCAGTAATAATATTCAGTATATGTTTAGCACCTTGCAGTTTTCAAAATAGATTTCTGTACATTATCTCCTATCCCTATAACAATCCCACATTAAGCCAGATGAGGGGACACAGAAAGAGATTATTATAAGATAAAGAACAAGAGAGTATTGGAGCAAGAGCCCGAAACACAGTCATATAACATTGGCTCAAATATTTTTTTTCCACTGTGCTCTGCTCCTTTCCTAAATTTTTCAACAGTGCCCGTTTTGCTTTTTAGTTATAACTTTTTGATCAATTATTTGGGAATTATACTTAGAAAAAGCTTTTGACTTGCAAACTTTGAGAGCAAGAGTTTCTTTTGAAAATGAATTTTCTCCTATGTGTACTACCCTTCCTTATCCTTCAAATGTGAATCTATCTCTGAAGGAAAACTCTTCCAGGTCATAAGAATAGATTTTATTATATGACTTTCTTTTTATTATACAGCATTTGAATATAATACTAGGCATTAAATCATCTCAGAAGAGCACCAACATTCATTTTAATCTCATGTTTAAATATAAAATGTAGGGACTGATTGCATTGGAGTTTTCAACTCTTCATCATTTTCATTCTTTGCTTTAGGGGAAAAAGACAAACATTAAAGAGGTTTTGTACTTGGATATTTACATATGTTTAATTTATGTATATTTAAATGACCTTGTGCTTTGTTACTGATGCTTTTTAGTAAGCTTTTGTTTTGTTCTGTTTTTAAAAAGTTGACTTGGTGCTAAGGAGTTTGGTTTCAGTAAGCACTCTTGAGAGGAAACATTGCTCATGGAAATTTTTGTTTTACTCCCTGAAACTGAACATCTACACTTATGGTTTCCCTCCTTTGAGGAAATAACTGGTAGATTCTTATCCTTGTCTAGTTCCTGTTCTGTTCAGGATGATATTGGCAGTGGGCTTATCATAGATGGCTTTAATTGTGTTGAGATACTTTCCATCTATACTAAACTCGTTAGAGAGTCTTATCATAAACGAATGTTGAATTTTGTCAAATGCTTTTTCAGCATCTATAGAGATGATCATATGTTCTTTGTCTTTGATTTTATTGATGTGGTGTATCACATTTATTGATTTGCGTATATTGAACCAACCTTACATCACTGGGATCAGTCCCACTTGATCATGGTGCACAATTTGGTGTATGTGTTGCTGTATTCTGTTAGACAGTATTTTACTGAGGATTTTTGTGTCCATATTCATCAAGGATGTTGGCCTGTAGTTTTCTTTTTTGTGTTGTATCTTTGTCTGGTTTTGGTATCAGGGTGATGTTTGCCTCATAGAATGAGTTTGGGAGAGTGACCTCTGTCGCAATCTTTTGGAATAGTTTGTAAAGAATTGGTATCAATTCCTCTTTGAAGGTTTGGTAGAACTCTGCAGTGAACCCATCCGGTCCTGAGCTTTTCTTTGTTGGGAGTCTTCTGATAACAGCTTCAATCTCTTTTGTTATAGGTCTTTTCAGATTTCCTATATCTTCTTGGCTCAGTTTTGGTAGTTTGTGTGTCCAGAAATTTATCCACTTCCTCCAGAGTTTCAAATTTGTTGGCATATAGTTGTTTAGAGTAGTCTCTAATGATTCCTTGTATTTCTGAGATATCAGTTGTAATATCACTTTTTTCATTTCTAATTTTTGTTATTTGGGTCTTCTCTCTTCCTTTTTTAGTTATACTTGCTAATGGTTTGTCAATTTTATTTATCTTTTCAAAAAAACAATGTGTTGATCATCTTTATGCATGAAACTTTTCCTGTACTTCAAATTAATTTGTTGGATGAATTTTTAGATGTAAGGTTACTGACACAGAACTTCTGGTTTATTTAAGACTTCTGATACTCATCATAAAGATGATCAACACATTATGTATAAAAGAAAAAAATTGAAAAGCTCTGTATATCTCATGATAAAGCTATAGTATGTCAATCAAAATCTCTTAAAATTCTTTTACTATGGGGAAATACAGTACTAAGAGATAATTAGTATTAAAATAGTGTATAAATTACAAAGAAAACTTTGCAAATTCATATATAGGAATAAGACTAAAAACAAATGAAGACAGCCTTACTGTTTCTTTCAGTTTGACTGAACTTTAGACAAGTCTTCCTGACTCTAGGCCCTGACTTGCCTTTTACTTTTAAAAATTTATAATTGTAAATTGCTTTCTTGACCCTTTGAAATGTAAATTTTTTAAGAGCCTCTTGTTAGTTCTACTATGCAAGATCATCTTTCTCAAGGAACCTGGAGCTATTTATTTGAAATGAAATCATCAAGGAAGATAACACCCTATCTCCAGGTTTCTGTTGGAGAGTGGGAGGTGACCTTCTGTAGGGGCCTTGCTCCAAGTTATAAAACTACCTCCTGTTATGAAGACTGGGGGAACTTTATTTTTCTTTCAGGTAAACACAATGAGTAAACAAAGATGGCCTATACCCCCTCTCCCATAACCCCCATGCCAGCTCCTTCTCTCTCCCCTTTGTTTCAGGAGAGTTTAGCTCAAGCTGAGTTCTGGTCTCTTGCCCCTATTGCAACAGTCTTAAATAAATCTGTTTAACTTTGTCTCATGCAAGTTTTGATTTGACACAATTTATGTTGTTAAAAATAATTATTTTTGTATGGAAAAATTAAGATTGCTTTTTGGAATCAGCATTGTCACTCTTTGATTGTTTCAGATCATTTTCCTTTCTCCCAATTTTTTCAAAACATCTAATAATTTATTTAGTATGTATGTATGTATTTAGTTATTTATACCAAAATGCCTTTTTCTAATCTTCTCATATGCTAGTTTGGCTACATATACAATTTTAGGTCCCAAAGAAAGTTTCTCTAGAACTCTGAATGTGTTGTACTATTATCTTTTGGTGTCTATACTGCCATTTTATGAATGAATTCACCTGGTTTTGTTGTTGTTTTTGTTGCCAAACCTTTTTTGTTTCCTAAAGATTTTAAATTTATTTTTTTAGTTTTGAAATTTTACAAATATAACTATAGATAAAATTTTCCCCATTTTACCTTACATGTTAGTCAATCAGCCTTTTAAAACTATAGGGTCTTTCTATTTCTTTGCAACTTTAAAAATATCTTTCTTTCTTTGATCATTCCTCAACTCTCACATAGAAAAGTTTTATAATAACTTCTGTCCTTCTCTGAATTTTTTTTTCCCCCTGGGCTAATACTCAGACTGAATTTTATATACTAATAATTTATTCTGTAGCTAAGGTCTTTTTGTTATTCAGGTTAAAAACTTAGATTTTTTTAATAGAAATTATATTAGTAATTCTTATTCTCTCTAATTGACCTTTTTACATAGATTTTTTTTTTTTTTTTTTTTTTTTTGACCAGGGGAGAGCATGAGCATAATCCCCCACTATCACAAATTATGCATTAGTGTTTTTCACTTTTGGAGAAATCACAGGGGTCAGTCAGCACATCCAGAGTGCAATGGATAAGCCTCACCCTGGGAAAACCACCTTTGTGTTTCACGGTATCTACCCTGCCAGGTAAGTATTAGTAGTAATATTTTAAAGGTTTGTATTTGCCTTTTGAACTTTTTATTTCATATACTTGAGTTTTGGGGGGGGGGTTGTTGTTGTTATTGGTGTTTCTCATTCATGTGTTTCATACAAGTTTCTGGTGATTATTGATTCTGTGTTTGTCTTTTCTTTTGAGTATATCTGTGTGCTTGCCTGCAAATATTGTTTCAGTTTACCATAAACTGTATTTTGCAGTTGAAGACATGTTTCTAAAATTATTATTTGAATGCAAAAGGAACGTCTCACTGGTTTAATTTCTCTCCTGGTTATTTGTGATATACTCTCCTTCTTTTGGTGGATGACTATTTTAAGTATGGCTCTACGTTTCTCTTTAAATTTTTTTTAATAAATATCACTGCTAGCAATTAAAACGCAAAATCTTTACTAATACATTTTTAAGGGTTTCCCCAAACTTTTAATTTTGAGATGTTCTGAAACAATCAAACAGTTGAAAGATGTGTACAGTGAACTCATGAAAGCCCTTCATCTATTGTCTTAAATCGTTAATATTTTGTCTTATTTGGGAAAGCATATTTTTTCATGACCTTCATTACTGAGATGCATAAGTGCAGAATTTTAGGGGAGTGTGAACCAAAATCTTATCAGCCCCAAAATAGAAGATGATCATCTGTCTACATGTGATAATACTTCAGTGAAAAAGAAATCTGAGTCATAACCTCAAGCCTAATGTACTGAAAAGTACAGCTGTGCCGACCAGGAGACAAGAATGGAGCAGAAAGATAGGTGCGGACTTGGCAGCTCCAGACGTACTAGGTGACATCTGATCCAAGCATCTGTCTACAGTTCATTGAGCAGGTCCACAGAAACCCAAGAAAGGAAGCAAATTATTTCAAAAAGGCAGCAGGTGTTGAGTGTGCTTATAAGTTGCAACAATACTCTCAAAGTTTTATTTAACTTCACATGCCAACGTTTAGAAGGATTTTTACGTAATCAGCTATCACTTGTCAATGAGGCAGAGTAGCTCAAGCTGCAATTTTCCTGGGATTCAATATTCAATATTGTCTACAGATTGTGGGAAATTGCTGAAGTAATAAGGTAGCAAGAAATATTGCATATTTATTATATCACAGCACCAAGTTCTTTCTAGTATGTCATTCAAAAATCTAAAAGGAATGAAATCAATTTTTAATATTTTATGACGTATCCAAATATGACTTGGTGATTAAAATCTGTGCTGTCTCAGAGAGTCATGTCTTCCCTGTTGAGAGGTTATGAATTCAATGATTTAGTTGAAATATGAGAGTGGAAAAAATAAAGTGTGTGTAAAAAAAATACAAGTATAATCTATAAAAAATGTCTTTATCATAGCATAAAAAAGTATAGAATGTACTACAATAACATTAAAGTGTACAGAAATTACTAAGAGTATATTTAGATTTCTATAAATATCTCCTGGTCATATGAACTTCAATGCAGGTCTTCATTTAAACAGTATGATTTCATGTCCCTCATCATAAGCTTAAATAAACTTAAATCCTTTTTGGAAAAAATAACTATTTTGAAGTAAAAATAATGAAGTTTGGAAATATAACTTGGATGCTCTAGTTGTATCAATGAACATAGGAAAGCATGTACTAACTGAAATCTCTGCCTTGCTTAATCGTTTTTGGCTGAGAATTAAGTAAAACACATTTCAGTTTCTATTTGGACACTTTGCACAGTATGTTAGTGAACATTCTTACTTAAACAAGACACTCTGGAGCAGGGGTTTGAAACCTAGGATGGCATTATCTTCCAGATAAAATTCATGTATTCTTCTGTGAATACTTTCAATCCAAGATCATTTTTATCCAGTTTCAGAAACTGAGGCTATTTGAAACTGAGCTGTAGTCTCTGACAGGGTCCAACTGGTACATGCTCCGAGAGTGTAAACCTTTGGAAACCCAACCCAAAGTGAGGATGGTCTATCAGGGCTTTTCTTACTGCAATGACAGGGCCTGATATGGCTGTAAAAACCCCAGTTCAGTCTTTTAAGTCTCTCTCAGCTGGCCTATCTCTAACTTTATATGTGAAGAGAAATTATACTCTGGCTTAACTCTTCAGGACTGATAGAAGAAAAAGCCTGAAATAGGGTAGGGTTGGTGGAACCAGCTACAAAGCTAAAAGGTAATAGTATAATGTAAACATTCTCTGATAAAACTAGACAGGAATAGTGACCATGGTTGTAATGAGTAAAAACCATTTTGAACAGAACACTGAATCTTTATATATAAATAAAAGAGATTAATAAATAAAAGGTCACTGTGAGTGATTAGACTTAAAAGACCTAGAGTAAAATGTAATGGGAACATTCATATAGAGAGGGTATTTTTTTTTGAAGTAGAATTGGTTTGACCTGTTATTTTCATTGAATTAGTGTGTGTGTGTGTGTGTGTGTGTGTGTGTGTGTGTGTGTGTGTGTGTGTGTGTGTGTGTGTGTTTAGTATATGTTGTATGCCAGGCCCTAATCAATATAGATTACAATTATGATTAAGGGAAGTGTCTGCCCTTCATGTATGCAAATTCTGTTGGGAAAGGCAGAAAAGTTAATGGAAAATTAAAATACAATAGGAATGAGTAAGGAATGTTACAAATAAGGGGCACTATCTCAGGAAAAATACAAAACTGAAGTCAATGAGTAGAAGTTAACCAGGAGATAGTAGATAGAAGAACAAATCTGGTGGTTAGAGAAAAGGGAACGTTTTAGCCCTAGGGAACAGAAAATGTTGGTGAGATCATGGCTTGTTTATATAAGTAGAAGTCACTCGGCTTGTAAAGAACTATGGTATAAGGTAAATAGTGATAGAAGAAAACAGAGTAAAAGTCATGCTTGAACTTTATTTTGATGACAATGGAGGGATTTGTTTTGGTATGTGTCATTACCTAGCCAAAGGTAGACATGTCATTGTTCTGCAAAGGTAGGGCATCCCTTTAGCAGTAGTATGTTTCTGATATTAATGGGTTTATCATTCTTATTTTGACATGAACTATTTCAGCTTGAAGTCTGAAAAGAAACTTTTAGACAGCTTTAGCAAGTTCTTATATATTTGCCTTTATCACTTAGAAAAATGAATGTGGGCTTCTGAATCCAAAATACTGTTGCTAAAATCTAAGCTCTGCTCCTTCTGTATTTTGGATGTGAGCAAAATATTTAGCCTTCTAGACTGGGCTATTAGTTTTAACTAGACTACCTTACAAATGTATATCATACAAAGAGCTAAATCAGAAGTTCCCTGACAATTAAGAGACACTCAAAAACTATAGATTCAAAAGTTGGCCTTTGAAACATGTAAGAAAACGGATGAAACACATTTTAGTCACAAGAGAATAAAACCATTGAGAAGAGCCAACACTAGTCACTAAGTGTCAAACATCAAATCTTGACATTGCAGACTATGTACATGTTTTCTCTTGGGATTTCCCACATGGCACACAAACTTAGCAAGGAATCACTTTGTCTCTGCACTCATCTTCTTAATGATCCACCTTTGATCACCTCTAATATTTACCTGCAACTTTACTGATTTGTGATGCTATAACCTTTCTTAATGCCTTCTTAAGTACTTCCAGCCTAAGAAGATTATGATCTCCAGACCCTGAATGTTTAATGCTAATTTTCAATCTATCATGCTCAATTTATTTCCAGATCATAATCCAAAGTAGTTCTGTGTCTCTAATTATTCCAGAAACTATTAAAAAAAAGCTGTAATACTGATAATAATTATTTCAAAACCTTCACAGACTGCTGTTTCCCAGTTTCTAGTTCCAGTGTTTATGGTGACCATAACAAAGTATAATTAGAATTCTAACTATCTGAACATATTTAACCAAACATTATTGTTTTTCTTTATGGTTAAGGTCCCTGTTGACACAGCTGAGCTCAAGGACTTAACTGTGGCAGTGTGCAAACTGAAACAAAAAGACAAAAACTAAGAAAATAATTGAAAACTTAAATATTCTTTTCATGATTTATTAGTACTGCTCTTAATGAAGCAAGTTCAGATAAATTCAAAAAAACATAACTTATATATATTTTTGCAGCACACTAGCTTTTAACTTTTACATAAAGTCAGAACTTACAGGATTTTTATTGTTTCATTTTATTAGAGTATATATTAAAAGAAAGTGTACAGTAAAGCTGAGGAAACAGAATTTTCTAAAATTGAACAAAAATTTTGGTTACATCTTTATTTTACTATGAAAAAAGATTTAAAAATTCATGAAATTCCCACTGCTCATAACATCTGAAAATAAAATCATAACAGAAAATGAGGTAACAACCAAAATACAAAACTAGCTTTATAATTATGATAAATATTGTGTATAAGAGATCAGGGAAAATAAAACTTTCTTATCTGGTTGCTAAGAGTAAAGCTTGGTTTAATATTTCTAGAGAACCATTTAGAAATATGTACTCAAAGATGGAAAATTGAGTATATTCTTTCACTTCATGATTTTTAGAAACTAATCTTAATAAAATATTAATTTATCTTGATAAATGACACGATGATATCGAAGACATAAAATGTTTCCATTAGTGAAATAAGAAAATTATTTCAATAAAGCACTATACTTATAAAGGATAACTTATCAGCCACTGAAATTAAAATAAGAAATTGATAAAAAATGACATTGGTCTTCAGAAAGCCTTAATAACCCTAGACAGATATAAGGTAGTTATCAGAAACATGAAAAAAAAAAACATAAAAGGAAGGATACACCAAGTGAAGTTTAAGGATCTCTATAACATTGTGGACTCCTCAAAAGGAGTTATCATAGTAAAAACAGAAGAGCATACGATGGTCCAGGTGGCCCATCTCCCAAAACACAGGAAATATCACTTGAGACTTGGGATATATGTTGGAAAAGTCTGTGAGGGAGGTCTTTTGCCTGTGATGAAAATGATCTTCTATAGAAGATCACCCATACTGTGAGAATGTACCCATGAAAACTGATGAAGGTCACTACCACAAAATACAGAAATTATAATTATTTATATCCAAAATATGCAAGTGACTTTTGAAAAAAGTCCAGCCTTCAAGGCCTTCATGCTTTTAGAACATATCATGCCTCAGTTATTGGGATTTTAGGGATAAACAGAATATGGCTAGAGAGTCAGATTGGGAACCAGCCCAGAGACCACTTATTGGAAATGAGATCCTCACCTGGATGCCTTTAGGCCAAAGTCACTCCTTGCTACCTATTCTGTTGTGGGAGACTTATCCAAACCTATGAAGTGTTACATGGAGCTATGATTGAGTTAAGGTTTATACGGAGGATAATCCTCAAGATGAAATTAGGTCTTCAAGGGGATAGGCAAAAAATATTCATAGTGTGAGTATTCAAATTACACCAATGTAGTAATTCAGGAGTCTGGAAAAATAATACCTACTCTGCTAGGCTTTGCTCTTTCTGTGGAAACGACTCTACTGCAGAATCTGACCCTATTCATCAACTCATTTCACACCCTTACCGGAGGACTTAAGACACAAGCCTAGGAAGTACATTTTCTTTGCTGCATATAAAGATTTACTAGGAACAGATATGGAAAAATATTAAATTATATTTGTATTTTCTACTTTTTCTTTAATTTTAAAAAGACAAGTTTGGACGTCCATTAACTTAGGGAAAGTTTTTTGCAAAGTGAAAAACAGGTTCTTCTTGTAGCCCAGAGGATGATCGTGTAGGTTTTTGGTCTGTTTAACTGTCTTTAGATTCTTGTGAAAGTACCATGAACAACTAAAAACTAGTTTTTATTTGTCTTGAAAGAAGTGTTAGACTTAGGGGAAAAATTATATTTATTGTTACTTAAATTTGTGAACCAGTGATTTTAGAATCATAGTGCTTTTATTTTATTCCTGAAGACCTCAATCACAGTGTCCACAGAGTTCTCAAAAGGAATTCTCCACTCTGATATGTAGCACTTTATGCTGAATGTTAGTTTCTGATTTTTTCTGCCATGGTGCATTTTTCCTAGAGGCTCTGAAATTCCATTTATAGATTAGCTTCCCAAAGTAATCTTTCATCTCAAAATTGCTATATGTATATAGAAATATGGGTATGTCTGTGATAGGCAGAAAAATGTCCCTACCCCAAAGATATGCTCATTTTAATACTCAGAATTTTAAGTTGTAATTAAGGTTATGAACTTTAAAATATGGATATTACCCTGATTGTCTGGGTGGACCCAATTTAATCACTTAGGTCATTAAAGGCAGAAAACCTTCTTTGGCTGCAAGCAGCAGAGAGATGCAATGGAAGAGGAGGCAGGAGAGATGAGGCAAAAGGGGAAGTCAACAAGATTTGAAGTATGAAAAGAACTTGGCACACAATGCTACTTTTCAAGATGAAGGGGGAATCAAATTAGGGAATGCAGGAAGTCTATAGAAGCTGAGAATGACTCTTTGCTGATAATCACCAAGAAAATGGAGACTTCAGTTTTACAATCACGAAAAGTAGGGTTCAGCAACAACCTCAACGAGCTTAGAAGCACATTCCTTTCAGTTTCCCAATAGGAGCCCAGCCAGCCCACAGTCTGGTTTTGACCTTGTGAAACCTGGAACAGAGAGCACATTCAGAAATGTGATAGTAAATGTGCATTTTTTCAAGCTGGTAAATTTGTGGTAAATTGGTGTGGTAGAAATTTAAAAAAAAAAAAAAAAAACTAATGCAATGTCTGAAACCATACATTGACACAATTTACATATTTATTTACCAGAAAGTTCACAATGTGCATGTAAATAAATGTACAAAAGTTATTACTATTGGGTAGTAGGGGAAAGAGCTACAAATATTTAGATAAATTTCAGAGCTAGTAAATCCAGTAACTACTACATCATATATCATACAGATTGGGGAAAAAGAGTCAGGAGACTGAGTGATTATTTTTATCATTTCAGTTTTCTAGACGAGGCATTAAAAATGGTAGTATTAATAAAATTAGACAGGAGAATATAAAGTTGAATAATAGTATACACATAGAAATAATTTTGTTTCAGGGTGGATAAGAGGGATTAAAGAATAAAAACTATCAGCTTTCATTCTTGGTTAAGTAGCAAATGGTAATGCTGAATCAGAGCTGACAAACATTTAAACAGAGGCCCTTGAATCAGAAGTGAACATAGATTTGTAACTCAGTAGGAGTTCAAGAAAGGGACAGATGTTTAGAAGCCAATATCTTAGAGGAGATGAGTGAAGCTACAGGACTTCTGCCAAGGAGATAGAATGCAGGAGAATGGATTCGCGAAGGAAGAGAGAGGCTGGGACAAATAGTAGAAAACATAATGTTAACAAGATAAGACCTTAATGGATGTCAAGGGAAATGTGGATATTTAGATAGGTCAGTGACCTTAAAGCAATTTGCCTTATTAGAATGTTGGGAGTGAAGGGAATTCACAGCACTTCAACACAGGGCCCTAATGAAGGAGTAAGTGTTATAAAAAGATCTATCTTTTTGAAAATTTGGCTGGGAGAAAGAGATGCAACTGGTAGCTCTAAATGGCAAGGAGATTTCAATATAGCAAGTTTCTCAGAAATAATGGTGAGACAATAATGATGAGAATCATTATCCTTGAGATAAAGTATGAAAACAAAGAAGCAGATCAATAAGATTTCTGAAGTTAGAAAAGAAAATTCAAAATGTTAAATAATCATTTGGTTTTGTCCTTGATTTTGTTGATGGGGTATATCACATTTATTGACACACATATATAGAGCCATCCTTGTCTCTCTGGGATCAATTTCATGTGATCATCTTTTTTATATAATGTGTTGCTGTATTCCAATTGGTAATATTTTATTGAGGATTTTTGTGTCTATTTTTTTTTTGTCAGAGAAAAAAAGCCTACGGTTTTCTTTTTTTTGTTGTATCTGTGTCTGGTTTTGGTATCAAGGTGATCCTGACCTCACAAAATGAGTTTGCAAGAATGGCCTCTGTTTCAATTATTTTGAATAGTTTGAAGAAAATTGGTATTAATTCCTCTTTAAAGGTTTGGTAGAATTCAGCACTAAAGCCATCCAGTTCTGGGATTTTCTTTGTTGGGAGACCGCTGATTACTGCTTCAATCTCATTGCTTGTTATTGGTCTGTTCATGTTTTGTATTTCTTCTTGGTTCAGTCTTGGCAGTTTGCATGTGTCCACAAATTTATCCATTTCCTCCAGTTTGTCACATTTATTGATACAAAATAGTTCACAATAGTCTCTAATGATTCTTTGTATTTCTCTGGTAACAGTTGTAATGTCTCCTTTTCCATTTCTGATTTTTGTTATTTGGGTTTAATCTCTTCTTTTTGTTAACCTAGCTAATGGTTTGTCAATTTTGTTTATCTTTTCAAAACATAAACTTTTTCTTTCATTGATCTTCTTTATTATTCTGTGTCTCTATATCATTTAGTTCTATTCTGATCTTAATTATTTCTTTCCAACTACTAACTTTGGGATTGGAATGTTCTTGCTTGTCTAGTTCTTTGAGATGTAGCATTAGGTTGTTTATTTGAAATCGTTCTTTTCTTTTGATGTAAGTGTTCATTGTGATAAACTTCCTTCTTAGTACCACTTTTGCAATATCCCACAGGTTTTGGTATGATGTGTCTTTATTTTTGTTGGTTTCAAGAAATTTTTTGCTTTCCCATTTAATTTCTTCTTCAACTCATAGGTCATTCATGACCCTATTGTTTAATTTCTGTGTATTTGTATAGTGTCCTGAGTTTTGTTTTTTTATTAATTTCTAGTTTAATTTGTTCTGGTCCTAAAAGATACTAGAGATGACTTAATTTGTTTTTAAGTTGTTGAGACTTGATTTGTGAAGTAACATGTGGTCTATCCTGGAGAATGTTCTATGTGCTGATGAGAAGAATGTATATTCTGGAGTTGTTGGATAAAATGTTCTGTAGATGTCTGCCAGGTCCAAATGGTCCAAAGCATAGTTTAAATCCTGTGTTTCTCTGTTGATTTGTTGCCTGGATGATCTGTCCAATGCTAAGAGAGGGGAGTTCAGATCCTCCACTGTTATCTTGTTTGTGTCTATCTCTTTCTTTAGTTCTAATGGTGTTTACTTTATAGAGAACAGATCTAGAGGTTGCTGGAGAGGGGGTGGGGGAGGGAATTTGGGGAGAGATCAGGTGGGGGACATGGGTAATAATTGCAATCTGAGGTGGTGGCATGCTGATAGTATTGATCTGATCATCACATCTTGGACACAGGTACTGATGGTCAGTTCTGTAGCCCATGAATATGTATAATCATTAATTTTTTTTAAAAAAAAGTTAAATAACCCAAGCCACATGTTTAAGGAGCTGTTGATTTTGTTTCCTACTAGTAGATATCTGTGAAAGTGATGTCCAAACAATAAAATGTTGACACACTATTACATTATAATCATATTAAGTTAGAAAACAAATTTCAAATAAGAGAAAATAATTCTATCTTATTATCTTTTTAAGAATACTATTTTTATCTTTATGTTGGATCATTTGGATTTATTTCTGAAGTTCCTATATGGAGTGTGTGTGTGTGTGTGTGTGTGTGTGTGTGTGTGTGTGTGTGTGTGTGTGTGTACTCACTCAGTGTCACCTATTACAGGTGAGGAGCTGTGTAATACCCCAGTACCTCTCCCAGGAGTCCAAGGTTCCAATCATAGCCCCAGAAACCTCAAGTCCAGGGTTACCCACTTCAACTGAGGAGCTGCAACGTGACCCCATGCTTCTCCCAGGGCTTCACAGTCACATTCATTTCCTTGGCAAACACACTCACTTTAGCAGAGGAAAAGACAATTGCCATAGCTCCTCTTCTACCCTGAAGTCCCAAATGGATACCAGTGACACCATTCTGGGTCACCCACTTCAGCTGAGGAGTCATTGAATTCACTAGCACGTCTCTCAAGTGCTTGAAAGTCCCACCTGTAGCCCCAGCAATCATGTCCTGTGTCATCACTTCATCAAGGGGCTACTGAATGTCCCAGCCCCTAGGACACAGACACTCATAGACAGCTTTGAAGTTGAATACATCAAAGAAATCATATGGATACAACACTACCGCATTCACCCAGAAAGAAACATAAAACATCCTATCAAGTTGACACTAGAATGTGTCTATCAGAAAGAGTCTCTTCTCTCAAAAGCTACTCCACAAAATTAAAAGTGACTATTCCACCAGATGCTCAGAAACCAGGGTAAAAATCACAAGAAACATAAAGAAGAGGAAACATGATACCCCCCAAATAGAATAATGCTCCAGTATCAGAACCCCCCAAAAAGGAAACCTATAAATGCCTGAAAAGAAAGTCAAGAAAATAAAATTCAGGAAAGTCAATGAGATCAAAAGAATATAGATGGACAATTTAACAAAATTTAAAAATATTAATAATCAGAATAAGAAATTTAAGAAAGTAATAGATATCACAAGAAAGAACCAAGCAGAATACTTGGAACTAAAGAATTGATTAAAAGCTTAAGCTACCAAGAACTTGAGCAAAAGACTAGATCAAGCAGAAGAAATAATTTTGGAAGTTGAGGACAGGTCTTATGAAATAACCCAGTTGGACAAGAAAAAGAAAAGAAGAAAAGAATAGAAAACAGTGAGGAAAGCTTACAAGATTAATTGGACAACTTTAAGTATAAGACATTTGCAATATGAGTGTTCCAGAAAGGGAAGATCAGGGAAAAGACATCAAAAACCTATTTAACTAAATAACAGCTGAAAATTTTTCCCAAGTTTGGGGAGGGATATGAATTTCCAGTTTCAAGTGGCTCAAAAGTTTCTCAAACAGATTGATCCTAAAAGTGTACTCTCCAAGGCAGTTTATAGTGAAAATGTCAAAAGTCAAAGACAAAGAGAGAATTCTAAGAACAGAAAGAGAAAAGCATAAGGTCACCTATAAACTCACTAACAGCAGATTTCTCAGCAGAAACCTTACAGGTCAGGAGAGACTGGAGTGATATATGCAAAGTGATGAAAGAAAAAAACTTCCAGGAAAGAATACTATATGCAGGGAAGCTATTCTTCAGAAATAAAGAAGAAATAGTATCTTTCCCAGACAAACAAAAACTGAGGGAATTCACCATCACTACAATGTCCCTAAAAGAAATTTTTAAGGCAGTCCTACATCTGGAAGCCAAAGAACAATACCTATTATCATGAAAACATGCAAAATAATGTAATTCAGTGGAAGCACAGATAAGCAAAGCAGAAAAAGGAAAAAATACACACACACACACACACACACACACACATATATATATATCAATATATATCTTATTACTACAAAAAAACACCAAACAGCAAAGACAAATGATGAAAGAGGAAAAAAGAAATAAAGGATTTTTTTAAAAAGCTATAATATAATTAACAAAATGTCAGGAATAAGACTAGACCTTTCAAAAGCAACATTAAATGTAAGTGGATTAAATTCCGCTTTAAAAATATATGGCTGAATGAATTAAAAAAACAAGACCCAACTATATGCTGCCTTCAAGAAAATTGCTTTGTCTGTAAAGACACACATTGTCATTATGGTTTTTTGTGGTGATAAGGTTTAGTTTCCTTTTCTTTATCATTGCACTTTTGTTCTACAAGTGGGGTTTGTTCTTTCTTGTGTATTTGTGGTAGCGATTATCATTTTTCAGATTCCAGGTGCAGGACTTCCTTGAGGACTTCTTGTAGAGCTAGCCATGTGGTGGTGAACTCTTGCAGTTTTCTTTTTTCTTTTCTTTTTTTTTTTTTGTGTGTGTGTGTGTCTGGAAAATACACTAGTTTTCCTTCATTTCTGAAGAATAGCTTTTCTGGGTATAGTATTCTTGGAAGACAGTATTTTTTTGTTGTTGTTTGTTTTTGTTTTTCTTTTTGTTTTTTCTTTTAGTATTTCCAATAGATCATCTTACTTTCTTCTAGCCTGTAGCGTTTCTGTTGAGAAGTCTGCTGTTAGTCTGATAGGGGCTCCCTTATAGGTGACTTGACCCTTTTCTCTTGCTTCTTTTAAAATTCTCTCTTTGTCTTTGAGCTTTGCCTTGGAGTGTCTTTGCCTATAATGTGTCTTGGAGAAGATCTTTTGGGGTTGAATCTGTTTGAAGATCTTTGAGCCTCCTGGGTCTGAAGGTCCATCTCTCTCCCTGTACTTGAGAAGTTTTCCTTTTACATTTTTATTTCATTGAACAGGTTTTCAATGCTTTTTCCTTTCTCTTCCCCTTCCAGAACAGCCATATTTGAATGCTTGTGTGCTTAGGGTTGTCTTCTAGCTCTCTTAGATTTTCTTCATTTTTGAAAATTCCTTTTTCCTTTCTTCTGCTTTTTATCCACCTGGGTTATCTTGAAAACCCTCTTCAAGATGAGAAATTCTTTCTTCTGCTTGTTCTAGACTGCTGCTTAAGCTATCAGTTATGTTTTTTATTACATTAAGTGAATTTTTCAGTTCCATGACTTCTGCTACATTCTTTTTAATGTTTTAATCCTTTGTAAATTTCCTCCTTCATATCCTTGATTTTTTTTCCTCATTTCATTATGTTGTCTAATTGAGTCTTCTTGTATCTTATTGAATTTCCTTAAGATTGTTGGTCAGAATTCCTTTTCAGTCAAGGTTTTCCTTCTCTATAGGGTCTGGTGTTTAAGAATTATTTTATTCTTTTGGTGGTGTCATATTTTCTTGGGTTTTCATATTTCTAGTATCTCTGTGTTGATGTGTGATCATCGGGTAGAGCAGTTGCTTCTTCTCTTACTCTGGAGTGGGCTTAGAGGTCTTTGCAGAGAGAGATATCCTCTTCTTTTTCTGGTCTTTACTGGTGACTCTTCTTGTGTCAATGAAGTTGAGTGTCTTCTGGTAGGCCACCTGCCTGGTGGCTGTGTCTACTGTTGTGGCATGAAGTCACTTTTGTGGCAGCTGTGGTTGTGGTGGCCACCCATGTAGAAGTGGTGTTCTTGGTGCCTGCTTTCAAGTGGGGGGTTGAGGCTGTCCTTGGCTGCTGCCTATGACCCCAGGCATGCTCTCTTGACTGCTATATATTAGTTTTTTGATGGATTTGTTTCAGTCATCAATTTGTTTTCTTTGTTCAGCAATCTCTATTTTTATCTCTCTCTTGTTTTGTCTTTATATGTGAGATCTTGTCATAGTGAGTAATATGTTAACAGTAAATTTTCCTGTAGCATTTTTTGTGTCTCTGCGCATTTTATACTTTAGAGAATTTATTTTTTTGCTAGTGTTTCTCACCTGTCTTCTGCATGTAAATTCTATTCCTTTCATTTCAAATTTTTTTCTTTAGTATCTTAACCTAGATATCTGCTTTTAGGAAACTTAATATAATTCATTTTCTTTACCTTCATAACTACAATGTCACCTTACCCACATATGTTTGCCTTCCTCACTAAGAGACAACCTGTGTGTTGTTTGTTTGTTTTTGGTGTGCCTGGATGTAATCAAAGAGAGGAAGAATGAGCTGGAACTCTGTAAATACTTTATTGGAGGGAATAGTTTTCCTGTAATACATCAAATGTCTTCTTCAATGTTCTCTACCAAATATCAGTTACATCCCACTCCCATGGAGAAATATTGTTGAAGTTTGTCCTAAACCCTTGATTCAACTTGAGGGACAAGGACACCGGCTTTCATTAGAAGCACCCAGCACTGGGTATTCATTTTGGCTACTTTATCCTGAGAAAAGCTGTAATCACAAAACATCACAAAAATATATGAAAGAATTAAGAAAACAATTTTTATTTGAGCTTAATTGTTAATCCAATATATTTTCATAGGCCTGCAAGGTGAACCTTAACAACATTTTTTTGCAAAATAATCATATGGTCCTTGTCAAATTATATTATATTGAAATAAAATATAAGGAACATTAAATAATTTTTATATCTTTCAGCCTAAATTCAATTACTCTGCATTGAAATAATTTTGCAAAGAAAATTTAATCTGATAATGTAAATGAACATATGTAATGAAGAGGAAGAAATACATCCAGGAAGAAATGTTAATTAGACTTTATCATTCTGATATTGCTACAGGTATTATAAATAAATAAGACACTATAAAAGTCCAATTGGTAGAATTCAGTTCAAAAACAAAATCAGGAATGTACATTCATTAATTCTTTCAAAAATATATTTATTGAGGAACTACTCTGATAGCAGCACTTTTCTAGATTCAAAGTATACAGTAGAATATTAGGCACATAAAATCTTATACTTTGGAGGGAGAGATAGACAATACATTATTAAACAAATAAATATGCAATATAATTATAGACTGTGAAAAAAATGAGGCAGGACAAAAAATAGAGAAAAATAAGTAACTAGTTGGGGGGCATTGCTTTTCAAAGAAATGAAGTGATTTGTCAATGTAATATATGATGAAAACTTTGGAGAACTTAGTTTGTGCACAATATTTTTAGTTTATTTATTGAGGGTTTAGATGTTTTTACTATCACTTCATAGAATATAGTACTTATACAACAAATATATCTGTGTATTTAGAGAGATTTTTTAATACACCATCAAGTAAGCGGTGAAAAATCATAGGACAACTGTGTTGATGGAGTAAAAATAATGGCAGAAAATTAGAGGAGTACCAGCTCATGTTAAATCTATTGAAATGTATTCAGACAGTAATGAGATGTTACCTAAATAAGCATTGGTAATTTGGTTGATGTCATCATTAAAACAAAAAAAGCATATTAAATAATGACATATAAATGTGAATTATTGTTTTGAAATTGCTGACATTCCAAATTTATTTTTAATGAAACAGGAAGCCATTTGCATAATGTCCTTTTTTCTACTGAAGCTCACTGGCTGTCCTGAGGGAAGGTGCTATTAAAAATTGTACTAGTGAGACAAGAAATCAGTACATTTTTCATGACGAAGAAAATTCCTTATTGAAATACTTACCTAAAACAACACGATGATGCCAACTTCCGTACTTCGCTATTTTTCACAAGCTAAATAAACTGGACTTGATGATTCGGTGGTGCATATTAACATCTTGCTGAAAAATTCAGAATTCAATGAGAAAATTCAAACAAAGTTTGGGCTCCCTTAATCTGAACTTTTATAATTTAGGGTGAATTAATTTAAGATGTAAGCAATGCAGTATCTGAGATTTTTTAAAGCATATTCCCGGGCAGGGAGAAATGTTATATGATATATTTGGAAAGATACATACAATTTGAAAAATAAACTAAACTTGCTATGAACCTATTCATCAAGTCCCTCTAAACAGAACATTTACTAATTCAGAAAAGCATTGTATATCTCAACTTTGAAAACAAAATGGTGTTATTTCAATTTTTAAAGTTTGGCGCATGTAAGCTGAGCATTGCAAGTTTAGAAATCACATAAATGTTATAATTCATCATGATTTATTTTAATACTCCATTTTACAATGTGAATATGATTCACAATAGTAGGCAATCAAGATTTTTTGACAGTATACAACCAAATTAAAGTAGAGAAATAAATTGATATAGTAATGCAACTGTTATTTAGAAAAGCCAGTTTTAAAACACTATTAAAATCAAAATTATTTTAAAATAAATTAATAATTGGCTTTAAATAAGGAAATTTTAACATTTTATGACATATAAACATATAATACATAGAAACATAAACACATATACATATTTAATTACATTAAAATATGTCATTATTTGGTTAAATATTGAGGTCACATATGATTTCATATGGAATAATTTATTCCTCAGCTAGAAAAGTTTGGAAATCACTTTTAGGAAAATTATGAAACCAATAAAAGCTTTTGCAAAGGACCATTTTTGAATTTAGATAGCTCATTAAGGGTGGACAGTGAAAAGTTTAACAAGGTGGATATAACAGGAGGGAAGAAGGACAGTCAGAACTCTATTATAAAATTTCAGTGCATAAGTAATAAGAATCTAAATGATGAAGGTTACAGTAGAAATTGAGATGAGGGCAAGGACTCAGAGTCAGAATTATTTCTGCAACAAAATAAATATGTATTTGTTGAGGGGAAGTAGAGAACAAAAATGTATACTGCTCTATAATGATAGGCATTCTTATTTCCAAGACTGGTCATGTGAGTAATCAATCATTATAAAAATGATATAATTATAGTCAATTGCATATAATCAATTATTATTATAATCATAATTATAATTATTATATTACATTATTATAATCAAGTATATATAATCAATTATTATTATAATCATTATTATAATCAATCAACTAGGACTAGGGACATATTCTTCTCACTAGATCAAACAATACAGCTGTGTGTCTCATGTGAGTAGTGCAAGGGTATTGTTAATGTTCTCACCAAGCTCAGGGCAGATTTTTCTCTCACCTAAAATCCTCTTTCTACCTCCTGGCAAATGTGCAGAGCCTATTCAACATCCCACTGAACTGAAATTATGGATGAATTAATCAATAACAAGCTGAATCAAATGATCCTGAACCCACAGGACTTATTGTAAGTCAAATGGAAGAAGGTGGACTAGATGCACTGTCCTAACTTCAACATTAGTTGGCTAATTAATGACTCTCATTATTGGAAGATACACACCTAACACTGAATATTCTCTATATCTTTTTTCTTTCTGCCTTTTTTTGAATACCTCTAGTGATGGAGGATTTTCTGTTTCCCATCACTACATAATTTAATCTGGAATAATTCTATAGAATGCTTCCTCTTTATCCAAACTGGAACTGCCCTCCCTCTCAACAGTTGATACTGGATTTATCTATAATCTCATACAAAACAAAGCCTAATTTTTCTTCAATTTAATACTGCTTCCAAATATGCAGACATTTTTCACATTTACTCTCTCTGGTTAGTTATGACTTCTGTAGATTCAATGTGCTAGCTTTCAAGTCCCTGTGCTGATTTCTTGGTGATATGACTCTAACCATGACTATTGTCCTTTAAACGTGCTACAATGTGTCTGCAACTCTCCTAGATCTTTACAGCACATTCAGACTTTCTAACTCACAGTCTCATTATTCTGCCTAAGTAGGAGATTTTTGTTGGCTCTACCTTGTGTTTCTGTCATGTCACTTGCTGTCAGCCAGGTATGCTTGCACACTATGATGTTGGAAATTTTAGATAAAAGCTGTAAGAACAGCATGAGCGTAGTCATTCCTAGTCTGCCTTCCATGGGAGTTTCAGCAGAATCCACTCAGATGCTGCTTATAACTACTCAATGAAGTGTAAGTGCCTTCTCCTGTCAGTGCAGCATCAAGAAGAGTGTACCAGTCCCTCTGCCCCTATCTACTATTTATGACACATTTTTTATGCACATCTACCCAAACCATATGGGAACAGCTGGAATGAATAGTTAAAATAGTAGCATGTTTATTTGCAAACAAGGATCTCAAGCAGTGTTGATATGCAACATTAACATTCATGCCAGATTTCAAGACAGTCAAATAAACAAACACTAGATGACAGAGAACTCAGAAAGGAAGATAGGTGGAATTCTTGGCTAGGCTATGCCAAGATAATCCCTTTTTATTAAAATAGCACCAGGATGGTGCTTTCTTATCATGAAACAATAAGCACCAGAAAGCAGACTTGGAAATTCCCTTCATTATCTCTGCCCTAAATAATGATAATCCTCAAATATCTTCCCTAACTTCTCACATTATTGACTGAGCAGGTTGCTCAATACCCAAGAAATGTATTTTGATTTGTTGTCTGGGACAGTCTGATATACAGTAAAGGAAAGAAACGTATTTATTGAACGTCCACAAGTACCAAACACTGTATTAATACATTGGCTATATTCAAGAACTTTAGCACTTTATCTTGAATATTTATTTATTTGTGTTCAAATTTATTTCTCAATATTATTTTGTAGATAGCATTATCCTTGTTTTATAGATAACAGAAATTGAGATGTAAAAGCCAAGCAATCTACTTACAGTGAAAAAACCAACTAGCTGACAATCAGCTTTGTACTCCATGAATATGCATAATCAATTAAAAAAAAGAAAAGAGAAAAACAATTAGTGGTAGAACTGGAATTTGAATTTCATCTAACTTAAAGCCCAAGTCTGTCTTCTTGTTAACTTACATGCTGTGCCATAACTTGGATTTCAGAATATTTCAAAGCAATCTTCTCTCTGCCAGTGAAAGCCTACCTCAATTTAATAGAACGTGTGCTTTTTCACACATTTCTAGATATACACAAACAATAAGCATTCAAGATAAAGTATTGAATTATCCAGTGTTTGAACAAAATTAAGTTTCTCTCTTCAATAAAAGAATCATTTCCCATGATACAATAGCTTCCGTTTTCTGTTTTGACTGAATAATCCCACACAACTATGAGGTCAATTTTAATTTACTCTGAGTCTTGAGTACCTAATTTATCTTTGATTAACACCAAACAATTTAGTTCTAATTGTCATTGATTTTAAGGTTTGTTTCTGTTTGTTAATTTAGTTTTAACTCCACGCTGTTGTTTCTTTGTGAGAAGTAATAGGAATTAGGTCTTTCTCTTGAATATTATATAAAACAGGAACTCAACTGATACCATAAAATCAAGCAAAAAGTAATTTAATTTATAGTAGTTCAATTTCCCCTTGATGTTCATAAAAATGCATCTTCTAGTATTTAAATATATTAAGACTTCTATGATGCCTGAGTTGAAAGAAAATCAGCATTGACATCAACAGTACCCAAGTTGAATTCTGGCATCAACATTTTCTGGTTGTATGACCTTAAGAAAATATTTAAACATGTATTTGTTTTTTATCATCTGTAAGTAGTGTACCTTTATATCATAAAGTTGAATTGAGTGCAAATGTGATGACAAATGAAAAACAACCAGTATTGTATCTTATTTGGTTAATTCTTGACAAAATTATGGACTGTGATTAACCTCAGAAAATAAACTTTAGGTATCAAAACATTTTTAAACAAAAACAAATCTTCAAAACAAACAAACAAAATTCAGTGTATGTATTGTTGGCTGAAGATTCAAAAGGGAAGTCAGTTTGCACGGCCCCTAATTCTCATGTTCTTTCCATTCTTTTCCCTTTTGTGTTTTATTGGTCTAACTCTGCTTACAGAAATGTCCTCACGTTTTATCTCTCTTTGTGTATAATGCCAGCTATTATGCAGCCTGCTGGCATTGTGCACAATGATGATTTCTATTCTCAGATCACTGTTTGCCTACCTATTGACAATTTTACAATAAGAGAAGAAAACATGTTTTCAAAAACAAAGAGAGTGAGAGAGAGAGGGGTGAGGTATGGCGGGGGTGGAAAGGACACAGACAAAATAGTAAGGTCAGGTCATCAAGTATTCCCTCTTTTTTTTTGCATTAAAGATGAAAAGTACAAAATGGTTTTCCTGAATATTTTGAAAGCCAATTAAGCCATTTATATAAAGGCCTCTTATTATCAAATTTG
Source organism: Cynocephalus volans (assembly GCF_027409185.1). NCBI lineage: Eukaryota > Metazoa > Chordata > Mammalia > Dermoptera > Cynocephalidae > Cynocephalus > Cynocephalus volans. The sequence continues at coordinate 123,391,662 of NC_084463.1, read as the reverse complement.
CTTGCATAACTGTAAGGATTTGAACTAGAAAGACTGCAGCTACTAGCATTTCTTTGAAAGGTAAATTGGCCTTGGATTGTTTAAAACATGAGACCCTGAAATTAGGCCATAGCACCTGAGGTAGAAGAGGTGAGGGGATGGGAGCTCCAATTCAAGAAGAATATTTGACTGCTTCAGTAGATGAACTCAAATGTTTCCACAAATATCAGTTTACAAAACAAACAGAGACATATTACATTCAATAAATGGAATTAGCCAAGTGTTTAGTAATTGGTCTCTTAACAACTTGTTTGTATTTTCCTTGAAGTAGCTTTCCAAAAAATTCAAAATATGCATTACTTGGCAATTTGCCTTTCCATTAGGGCTAAATTTTGGCATTTTGTTTATTGCTATTTCCTAAGAGAGTATTAAGTAACCATTATATAGAAAATTACAGAAGTCTGCATAAACAGTGAACCTGAATATATTCAATAAACGTATACATTATTTTAGATTCTATGTTCCCCTCTTTTCTATTAATTCTTAAGAAATCAGGGCTTGCACAATAAGTCTATATATTTTGGTTCCTTAAACTTTTTATAATAAAATGGATCATTAATTCTAGTAGGCTATGTCACATAGTGATTAAAAGTAGGAGCAAGACAAACCTGGGTTCAGATCTATATTCTGTATTCTTTAGTTGTGTAATCTTTGGACTAACTACTTCATAATTTTTAATCTCAGATTTTATGTATGTCTTAGTCTATTTTTGCTGCTATAACAAAATACATTAGACCAGGTCATTTATAAATAATAGAAACTTGGTTCTCATAGTTCTGGAGGCTGAGTTCAAGATTAAGGCACTGGCACTTTCCTTTTCTGGAGAAGCCCAGTCTCTGCTTCCAAGATAATGCCTTGAATGCTATGTCCTCCAGAAGGAAGGTATGCTGTGTCCTCACATGGCTGAAGGGAGGAAGACAAACCGGGCAAATGCTGTGTGAAGGCTCTTTTGTAAGGCATTAATCTAATTCACCAGTGGAGCACTCATGACCTAATCATCTCCCAAAGGCCCTGCCTTCTAATACTACAGCCTTGGTGATTAAGTTTTAATATATATTTTAGAGTGGACACAAACATTCAAACCATAACAACATATAAACTATAAACAATCATCATAGCACTGTACCCTTAAAGCTGTTGGGACAAATGAGTGAGACCTGGCTTTAATGTTTTATCCAGGCACATAGGAAGAGGGCATTGACTGTAGGCTCTTCCCATCTATCTTCACTAAGATAACTAGACTGAGCACAGATATAGTGCAGTAACAACATGGGACACCAAAGATAAAAGCACTGTAAACTAAATTGACTATTTCGTATTTGTTTTTCAGAGTATCAGATGGTTGTGACCAAAAGCCCAACCACCAGTGCATTGACATATTAGGGGTATCATTTCCTCATGCAGTAAGGAGGAATGAGATGTGTTGTTAATAGCATCATTTCAGTCGCTCAGTGATACCATCAGAGACTCAAGCTTTTCTATTGTAAGTCTTCTCTATTTTGGACTTTTAACTTTTGTTCTCCTGCATTTAATATTCTGCTTGCAATGTAACTATTTCTGCTGGAACCACCATATTTATGTTTAACATAGAAAGAAGTGAGATGTGTGTGCTGTATATTGGGAAAACTTATTCTGTTTTCTTTCTTCAGAAAAGTAAGCCATATCCCACAACTCCACAAAAGACTTTTGCTGATGTAGTATTGGCCAGATCTGGGTCAAACTGTTACTTTCAGCTGCAGAGCATAGCAAGTTTTTAGCTGGAAAAATTGCTATCTCCAACAAAGTAAAGTTTTTGTTCCTAGGAAAGAAGGGAGAGAATGGATAATGCATGAACTATTTTAGTGCCTGCCATAGTAGTCAACAATAGAAATATCAGAATTGTGTTAGATTTGCATATGTTCATTTTATACTTTGGTATTTATTGTTTTAATATTTTGGTAATCTCAGTGAAAATGAGGGTTAAGAAGTTCCAAATTCTTCTCCTTCACAAAAGCAGTGAAGAATTGGCATAAACTTTCAGACTCATCTTTTTTGGAACTCTGAAAATTAAAGACTTGCAGGGGCATTAATTCAAGAAAATAACTCAAGGAGGAAAAGAAAAATAGCTGATTACCGATAAAAACAGCAAATTTTGTGTCATCGTGTCTTACTTTAGCCCTTTCTCCACTCTCTGGCCGAGTGGTAGCCATGAAAATAATGCCCTGATTTCCAAGGCCAGAGGATGTAGAATGAACCTCATTTGTAAAAAATTATAATTTTTTATCTTGTCCCTCTAGTGGCTCCCTGGAAGACTGACTCGAGAGCTTGTCTTTATTTCACCTAACTTGGAACTGGAATTAAAGGGGAACTGTTCATGGGGTAAAGCTGCTTAAGAGGTGTCAGAGACTTTAATGGGTTAATATTTTTGGCACTGTTGTCTTGGCACTGTTGTCAGATACACCTGGGGCAAACAACAGACCCACTAAGCTAGAAAATGTTCACATACAGTATTTCTAAGTCTCATTGAATTCTGCAAGGTATAAACCTATCTAATGCAGTATATACCAGTAAGTGCCTGAATTTCCCATGATCTCTGCTGACCAGAAAGCTTTCTGGGAAATGGGATCTCACTCCCTTCCCACTCTACTAAAGTAGGGAATCAAGGACATAGGGCTCAACCTTATCTAAACCTTAGGATAACAAATGACCTATTCATTACAAACATGGCATGAAAGCATGAACTGCCCATTTAGATTTTATCTATTGGATAGTTTTTACTAAGAAACACCAAAAAACTTACAGCAGTTAGCAGTAAGGGTAGAAGCAGAAGAGGCACAATGATAAAAGATAAGGGAGAAAACTGAAGGTAAGAAGTAGCAGAAACTATGAATGGTGAGAACAATTGAGATAAAGAAAACACATGTACACAAGAAGGAGAGAGGAGTTTATCAGAAAACAGGGAAGAAGTAGCAGACTTAAGTTACTTATTCCCACATGTAGCAGATCCTAAACAAAAGCTCCGGCAACTCCCACTATTAAAGTGCCTCTGGCTAGCTTGGATCTAGAAACAGCTATCAACCTCTGCTAGTCCGGGATCCTAGTTTTTCAATTCGTGCTTCAATAAATCCAATATGATTTGAGTCGGCTTGAGAATGCCCAGACAAAATAACTCAATGATATCTGATTCTGGATGGAATTCAAGTGGGATTTTAATCCCACAGAATTCAAACAGTATGATGTGTATTTCTAAAGGTTTCACCCATATACCTATGAGGTTCACATTTAGCAGTTTCACTGTAATGTTAGGGTTTTGTTGTTGTTGTTGTTTATTTGCTTAACTTTGGTTTAAACAAATCACCAAAACCAGAGAAAGTAAACTAATTACCTAATCAGCCACTTTGCAAGACCTTACACATCACAAAGGCTTACTTTTTATTTCTGGCATCTAGCTGGTATGGGATCCAAAGGACTTGTTTCTTAGCTTCATCTTACAAGGTGCATTTAGTCATGTAAAAGGAAAAAACAAATTCCTTTCTTCATTATTTTTGTTTCTTTATCTTATTTTATTTTTAACCATAAATGGTATTGCTGAGCCTTACAACCTACTTTATTTAGTAACTAAATTAGCTATTTTTCAAACTCAACCTGTAAATAATGAAAATTTTCTTTCGCTGAGATTGTCCAAGGTAATCCATTTTAGGCTCCAGTGGCATATCCTACTGAAGAGCTCTAGAAAATCTCATATATCATTGAAATAAGTCCCCAGCTACTTAGGATACTAATTTGAAGAACATTTGAATAATATTTTTAAAGTTCTAGTTGGAGCCTGTGCCTTTTATTTGATTGTATGAGGAATTCAGAAGATTGAGTGAAGGTACTGTGATTTATTGAGATTTAAATCATGGTATTTTATTCAGTGTGTTAACAATAAACTTTAACTAGATTTGAAACTTTTTTATCATGTCAAGCAAACATGTGTTTTATTATGTTGCCTGAATTTAGCAAGCAGATCCTTCCAAATAACAATAATATTAAAAGCTAACACATATAGAGTACTTACCATATATTAGGCACAATTTCTTTAAATTGAAATAATTCTTATGACTCATTAAGATATAAGGTAACTGATACATGAAGTTTTAAATAATTTTTTCCTGATAGCATACCAAGTAAAAGAAGAAGCTAGAAAATTTATAGCTATAAATGCCTATATTAGAAGGAGGAAATATTTAATGCAAATAATTTAAGCTAACATTTTAGAAGAAAAAAAAGAGTAAATAAAATGCAAAATAAGTAAGAGGAGGAAGTAATAAAGCTTATAGTTAAAATCAAGATTATAGCAAGCAGAGGAATAATATAAATAATCAATGAAACCAAAAGCAAGTTCCTTGAAAAGATTAATAAAATTGATAAATCTTTAGCTAGACCGACCTTTATAAAAAGAATGTACAAGTTACCAAAATTGGCAGTGAAGAGAGGGCACAACCAAAATCCTTACCAATTTTAAAATGTTATATGGAAATTTTATTAACTTTATCCCAATAAAAGAAACAGCTTAGATATACTAGACAAATCCCTAATGAAACATAACTATTTCAAAAAGAAATAGAAAATTTGAATATATATAAAAGTAAAGTAACTGAATTTGTAGTCAGAAAGAGGCAGAATAGGTGATCGTCCACTTACATCCCCCCCCCACAGGACCAATAATTTGGCAACTACCTAGACACAAGAGTGCCTTTTTGGGAGCTTTGGGATCCAGGTAGAATGTTGTGAAACCTAGTGGAGCCCAGGACCACAGAGAGCTGTTTTAGGAAGGCAGGCTCATGCCCAGGCAGCAGGTTAACTGACTGTGCCTTTGATTACATGCCCGGAAACAGCCCCAGCCCTGCACAGCTACAGCCTAGTTTGGGCTTAGTCCAGACACCAGCACCTTTTCACAAGAGACCTAGGAGGAGCCATACCCTTCTGTGGATGTTGTTGGAAAATTTGTATCTGCCCTCGTGACCTTGATGGCTTCCCAGTAATTAAAGACTCCCGAGGAGGATGGAAGTGACATTAACAAATGTGTTTTTTTTTTTTTTATGTCATCTAATGAAATGTGTTGACATTTGGCATCTTTGCCGGAAACTCAAGGAACCAGTGTTTCCAGATGACCAACACACACGAGTAAAAGATATGTTTAAAGTGCGAAAAGACCAGTGGGTTTTAGTTTAAGAAAGCATGAAAAGTTCATTCATATGGTTTCAGATTCCATGTTGCAGCAAACTTTTATGAAAGTACTACTTGTTAAGATTTGTTAGCGTATCAAAAAACGTCCATAATTGGCATGGTCCACGCCATGGCAGGATCCTAAAGGAGTCAGCTTGGGCTGCCCTCTCCAAGTTGGCAAGGCCGCTGGATGGAGAGCTGCTGGCAAGGCCGCAGCTACGAGCACTTGCTACAACCAATAAGGCTACCAAGTATGTGTGTGTATAAAAGTGTATATATACTTTTATATATAAAGTAACAATTAGAAAGAGGTATAACAGTCTTTACTAAGGAAGATGGGGTCTTGTAAGTAAAACATCCCTAAGGAATCTATGTAAGTTTAGCAATTTTGCAGCTTATTAGATCAATATATAAAACTCATCATATTGCTATATAATAGCAAAATGCATTTTAAAAAATGAAATTAAGAAGATAATTCCATTTGTAATAGCATCAAAACTAGTAAAATACTTAAGAATAAGTTTAGCAAATGAAATTCAGTACCCATACATGAAAATTTAGAAAACATTGCTGAGAGAATTTAGACAAGATCTAACTAAACAGAGAGATATGCTATATTCATAGAATGTAAGAATCATTATTGGATAGCAGTTCTTCCAACTTGATGTGTAATAAACTCAATGTAATCCCTATGAAGATCCCAGAAGGCTACTTAATAGAAATTGACAAGCTGATCTTCAAATTAGTATCTTATCACAGCAAGGGGTATCTGTTAAAACAGTCTGACATATAATTCAGTGGTTTTCAACCAGGGTTATTTTGGCAATATCTGGAGGTCTATTTGGAAGTCTATTTCCTGGGTAGAGTCCAGGAATGCTGCTAAGCGTCCTACAATGCACAGGACCAATCCCCACAACAAAGAAGTATTGGGCCCAAACTGTCATTAGTACTGAGTTTGAGAAACCCTGATTTAATTGTATGGAGAGAAATAGATTAACATCTTCATCCTTCCATTCATGTTATGCCACTAGAACAAAAATATCTAGTAAGAGAAAAGAGAAAGAGGCCTTTTACTCTTCGAGAGTGCCTTACTGGACATGGCCAACTCTGGCTATAAAAAAAAAAAATCTCCTTATTATTATTACTTGCCTTAAAAACTTTCTTCATTTGACAGACACTTTCAATATTCAGTTAATTTTTTTTTGGTTACATCTTGCCAGCATGACAGCTCTTTGCCTTGGTTACAGCTGTTCTAATGCATTAAATATTATTTCAAAAATAATTCTCAGATAATAAAATTTCACATAATTCTTGTACTTTGAAGCACCTGCCTGTGGTCTCTGTATACTAAAAACATGTATAAAGAGTGCTTTAAAACGGCTGACTTACTTTGTCATTTCTATCTACCCATGTGCTGATTTATCACCTTTCTCCCTTTATGTTTATTAAACAAAGTAAAACTCCCCAAGTCCCTAATCCCTCAGCAATTCAAGTCTATGTGATTCTGTGATTCTGTGATTCTGGACCTCTCAGAGAACAGATTGCTTTGGAAAATTTTAGTGTCAAATGTAATAGTAAATTAATCGGTTGCATCTAAAATAAAAAGTACAACTTTGATTTTCCTCTAAAAAGTGATTATTTGACTCAGGTAAAATAAACTTGTATTTATAGGATATAGTATGTGTAAGGTGTCGTTTTAATACTGATATGATAGAAAATGATGTATCTGAAGCTTGTATACAGAAACAAATTTCTGTCTTAGCAGATTAATAAAAATTAAGGCCCTGTAAAAAAAGTTCATCTAACACATGAAATGACAGGGTCGTTTTCCCATGGTGTTTTGTCACACACCGACTTTTGCTTTGAATCTAGTCTTGAGCTATTAGCCATGACAAATTGAAGCACATTCTCAATATTATAACTTTAAATTTATTTAATACTTAGGTTTAACCAAAAGTCATTTTCTCTCTATCCCTATCATGCTATTTCTTGGCCATCATTGTTATATTAATGATAGAGTTTTTTTCACAGTTGTCTTTTCTTTACAAATAATTGAGTGAAATGCAACAGTTTAGAAATGATGTAACTGGCGGTGTCATTTACAAAACCTATAGGCTTCATTGATTGCTGCATTCTGTAGCTGGCTAGAAGTTTACCTTCTCCTTGATGAAAGTCTACCAGGAGGCATGGTAATAGAAACTATTGATGAAATCTATAAAGGAGGGAAATGTAATTGTGATTTACTGTGAAATTCCACTTGGGAATCTGTTTTAAACTTCACAGTTGGAAGGTAGTTTTATTTGTTTTCTCCTGCTTAATAAAGCCAGTGTTTCATACCATAGGCGATTGCTGCAGGATGCTGCAATGATAGCTCCCAAATTTTTTCCTGCAAATTCTTTGGGGGAATGCACCATCTTTCCTACTGCTCCTCATCTTAACTGAAACCTAACTTTCCCCAGGACTACAAGCATTTTCATATTTTCCCAGTGGAGGTTAATAATGGAAATAGCTGCCAATTTTTTTTTTTGAGGGATCACCAGTGTCTAGTCTTCCGCTCAGCATTTCATAGAAATTGTTGCATTTATCAGAATAATAATCCTCTGAGTTTGACATTATTATTCCAATTTTATAGAACCTTGGACTCAGAAGAGTTTAATAACTTGTTTGATGTCATAACCTAGTAAGAAGGTGGTACATAGCTTTTGAGTTGTAAAACTTGCTGTAACCATTGATTTGTGTTCTCCCCACGTATCATAAGGCCATGAAATGGAGGGAATGTCAGGATTTTGCAAGCCATTAACACTGCTTTCTTCCTTGCTGTTCACTCTACTTCCACCTCACATATAAGGTTTTTTTGTTTTGGGGGGGGATCTCACATCATCTTGTTAAGCTTCTATCAATTTGTTGATGATATCTGCAAATCTCCTGGTCACTATCTATACTGAGCCTTTGTCCCTGGTCTTGAATGATTTTAATATCCATGTTGACAACCTAATTTATACCTCAATATTAATATCTCGATTGTTTCTCCAAGGCTCTGCAAATCCACTCCAGCAAGCACACCCAGGGATATGCCTAGACTCTGTCATTACCCACAAATGCCTCACATATGAATTGTTAAATTCCAGCATCTCATGCTTCACACAACCACCTGTTGTTTCATCTCCATTACTTTCACTACTTCGTTTCTTTAACTCGGCATTATATTTCATGTCGTGCCTTCTTCATTTATATCTCAATCTATTGACTCCATTGCTTTTAAATTACTTTTTCAATACTGAAAAATTATAACAATATTAAACATTTTTAAAAGTCATCTATTATATTTTTAACAACTATGTGCTAGGTACTTTATCTGATATCACAACTGAGGATCACATTGGTGAAGCACAGAACCCCAACACATACGAGAAGCAAATGCCCAATTAGTATAAGGAAACATGTCTACTCGTGTGATTCCAGGGTCATGTTCTTTTTACTTCATCATGCTGCCACTATGGCCAAGACACAATCCTTTAATTATCTTTTACCTTTTTCTGTCAGAACTCTTTTTATCTGTCCTGCAGAACTCTTCCTCTGAATCATCATTCCCTCCACAGAGGTGAAAACTGGTTCTTGGATGGGAAAGAAATATTTTTTAAAAACCTTGGATTTTATTGTAGTTTTCTGCCCTCAAAAAAGCTACAGGATATTAAGAGTATATCATAACATTAAAATTTTATGGAGGGAGCAAATAGGGAAAAAAGTATCTAAAAAGGAATCTCAGGAGAAAAAAAAGAGATGGAGAAATACCGCTATGTGGTTGTGTTTTCAAACTACAGCTGAGTTCCTAATATTATGTATGATCTCTCTGTATTATTCCAGTCAGCTCGCATTCTCATTCACTTCGATTTTCACTTTGAACTTTATTATTCTTTAGACTGCTCAACCTCTTAGCAAACAAATACATGCAAAAACACACGCATGCATACACACAGACTTAGTAGATGACCTCACATTTTACTTAATGGAGGAAATTGAAAATTTAAGGTGAGATATTTCACAATAGCCTGCCCCTCCTTACATGCCATCCTCTTACATGAATCTATTTCCATGACAAAGATTCTTTTCCATCTCATTAGAAAATGTGTCTCTCTTCACTTGTAGTCTGGGATTCCACCACCTTAGTGTTTTGACCCATTAGCCTTTTTCTCGATTCTTCATAACTTTTCTTTTTGCTTTTTAGCCACCATTGTCTAATGCATATGGAATTATTAGGTATGCTTAGCCTACAAATAAGAGAAAATACAACTATCAGTGTCTTAAACAAATAGAGTTATAAATATATATATACCAGAAAATCTGAAAGTAGGCAGTTGCTATCATTGGGTTGGTAGCCTAGCAACGTCAAGGGCAGTGTCTCCTTAATTATTTTGGCCTTTGCTCCATGGTGTTGATATGCAGCTGCAGCTTCATTCATTACACCTTTTTAAAAGCCTCCCATGGACTTCCACGTTGGTCATATTGCTCAAATTTCTTTCAGATGGCCACTGAAGCTGCTTTAGAAGCTAGACAAGTGAATATCCAGTCTTTCAAGCCTCAGTACTAGAGGCATATAAGAAGAACAGAGTTGAGGAAGGGTAGAGTTAGTATGACCTGCAGTATCTAACACAGCATTTATGGATATTCTTGTATCTTCTGTCTTTAAAAGAAGAGGGTCATGCAAAAGAGGACTACTCCAAATACAAAATTTTGATTAGTCCTTGTGTGTATAGGGACTTGTTTCTTTCTCTTCCATGCATGGTATTTGGTCTTTCATACTTAGCCTCTGCTGGGTTGGGCTGAGCATATTTTCTGAATCCTTCTCTGTGAAAATTCTGAGCTGTGACTCCTTCTGCCCTGATATAGGAGTTGCTCATTTTCCTTCCTGTCTTCAGGAAAACAAAATCTTGTGTGCTAAGTGATCCTTACGTGTCATCTTTGCAATTATAAATGTCTGAATATTGTTATACCTTTAAGAATATTTTGATTTATTTTTGGTAGAGAAGAAATAAAATACATTCAATATACAATCTCTAACTGGAAGTTGTATAAACATATATTGTTATTATTTTATTTATCTGTACCCATCAGAAGACTGTGAGTCCTCGAAAGAAGGAATTAAAGCTTTTTAAATTTTTTTGATCCTCAGAACAAATCATGATGCTTAAATGGCACTCACTCAATTATTGCAGCATGACAGAAAAAAAGAAAGGAGAAGAAGAAAAGGAGAAGGAAGAGAAGAGAAACAAGAAAGGAAGGAAGAAAGTGTGCTTGCAGATTGTAATCCAAAGTAGTGGAACTCATAATTGGTCTTTTTCAACATTTGTGACCCACAAAATGTATTTCAAGTCTCTGGCCATTTGCTTCCTTCTTCATAAATTTGAAATTTTATTATCTATTATCTATTTCATGTACCTCAAATGATATCCCTAAAATGAGGTCAGATAATGAATATGATCATGCTTTATAAATGCTAAGTAATTACAAAATAATAAGTTACTACTTGACAAATTTTGTCTTTCAACAATCATTGAATTAGGACACTAACACATTGATTAATATAAAATGACATTCACACATATTTACCACATACCTACCACATGCCAGACACTATTCTTGATGCTGGAGATATAGCAGTGATCACACACACCAATTCTGGACCACATGGTGTTTATCTCCTGTTACCTTCTGCTGGAGGGATGCAAGGTACATTGGCTTAACTCATTGTGCTCTTTTTTTTACTAAATACTAACACATTACATGCGACTTACCAACCAAATGGAAAAAGGGGAAAGAACAAAAATCAGGCCTTCTTTAAAATTCTAGTTAGTATTAGAATGGCAATGCCTTATTCCCTAAAGCTTGCCTTTATTAAATTCAAATCACTTTTGGTTTGATTAACTTTTTAAACTCTTGTGTATTTTATAAATTTTTTCTCTCTGAATTTTTGTACGTATATTCCATAGTATACTCAAGTTGAGCTTCTGCTATGTGTCCCTTTTGAAATATATTACTAGTGAGGAGATTCAGCACTTTTTCTAAATATGTCAGTTTGTAATAGAAACTGATGACAATATATATTTTAAGCACAACTGACACTCATTGCAAAATAATCTCTCTTTTACTCTGAATTTTAATTCATGTATTTTCAAATAATTTTATACATTTCTAAGGAGAGTAACTAAGGAAAAATGGTCACATACAATTATTTCAGGACTGGAATAAGACCCCCTAGAAAAGGGAAGGGAAGAAAAGAGATAAACAATGATTTCAAGTTACTATTTTTTAAGAACTATGTCAAATATTTCCTCATTTATTCCACATGCTAATCTTTGGAGTTGGGTATTGTTAGTCCTATATTTTATTAACAAATGAGGAAACTAAATTCTCAGCAAGATTAAATAACTTATTCCAAATTGACCTGTGATGGAGTAGCTCTTGGAAACAACCCTGCTACCCCAACTTGCACACCTACCCATCTACTGTGTATGAGATGGTTTTTACTGTGTTCACAAAATATTCTTTCTTTTGGAAAAGCAAAAGATATAATAACATAAGGAAAGAGATTACAAATTATCCCACATTTAAGTTACTATTTTTTTTTTTTACATATTAGAATTTGAGTAAGACAAGCAAAGACAACATATTGTGAAGACAGTGTTCTATTAAGCTGAAGAGAAAAGAGACAGCCTGTTATTTTGTAAACATTTTGTGTGAGTAATGGAAATTATAAAATGCTTTAGAATAGCTACATTTTCACAGAAGATTATTCCATTGACACAGAAAAGAGTAAAAGTAAGTGAATACAGAAGCACAATGCTTTCAAGAGTGAGTGCCTCAGAATTTTAACTATTGACAATGGAAATCTTAAACTTCAGCCAGTTTTTATTTTGATTGCTAAATCCAGTGTGGATTTGGTGCTCAGTGCCCTAAGAGGCTAAATAGGAAATGGCATGTTTGCAAATCGCTAGATAGACAGCATGATGCTGCTGGAAGAATAAAAGTATTATAGTCAGAGAGACTCCAGTTCAACTCCAGGCAATGTGCACTCAAGAAGGTCAATTTTTCTCTCTGAATTTTTATGTTGTCTTTAAAAGAATAATTTAAAGAGACAAACTTTATAAAGAGATGATCAGAGGGCCTGATATATACTTAACCTCCACATATTAACTATATTTGTTCTTTTACTTGTGACACTATATACTAAAAGTGAACAATAAAGATCCTGCCTGAGGAACATGAATGTAGAAGGAAAGATATGTGAAAACTTAGGCAATTACAGTGTAAGGTGGAAGATGTTGATGGAAAAAGTGCATGGCACCAGGATAACAGATAGAAGTGTCATCCAGATATGCCAGAGTGTCAGTAGAAATTTTCAGGAAGAGGCAATATCTTGGCTGGACAAATGATGAAAAGAGTCAGGTGAAGGAGGAGACTGGAAAGCATTCTCAAACATGAAGACCTGGGAAGTGGCCCAGAGTCAAAACATACTGCAGTCACCTGCTACTGCTAGTATCTAAAGGTAGATACTGGTGGATGAGAGATAATGAAGCTGGAGAGGAAAGCAAAGATCAAATTAATTAAAATCAGGACCAACCCAAATCTGATTTATTTCTTCATCTTTTGATTCAAGTGGGGTTTGAAAAGGTGGGAGTTAATACTGAAGTCACCAATCAATGAGAACTGTAGCTGTCACAGCAATGTGACAGGGCCCATGAAGACCCTGCCGGCACAGAAATTAACCCTTAGAGCTGGATCATGGAAGTTTTAGGGATGTGGGATCAGGATGGTTTACTGGGGCTTGGGGAGGTCACATCAGCCACTCTTTCAGATTGTTGTAGAAATTTTTCAACACTTGCCATCCATAATTATTCCTTTGTGTGCCAGCTAAATGTCAGTCCTGGATTTAGGTTAAAACACTGATAAATTAAATGATAGCTTAAATTTATTTTACTTCATTATAATTTAATATTATCCCCCTATCCTGTGTCCTGTGTGTGTATCTGCACCTTAGCTATCAATAAACAGACAAGGTTTTAAGAAAACACACGATTTATTTTATGAAATTAAATTGTGAATTAAATTTACAATTTGTAACTAAATTTATGGGATCAATTGGTGGTTCTGACACCTACAAATCAGTGACACTCACATTTATATAGAATTTTGCCTGAAATAAGCACTTTCACATTATCAAATGTAATCTTCACATTCGATATGATGTGCTAGATGGAGCAGGTATATTGAATAATTTATAAAGACTCCTAAAGAGAATTTTCATTGCTGTAATATCACCAGGAACCAAATGGAAAAGTATTATCATTATATCCACTTTGTAAATGAGGAACTTGAGACCTAAGAGATAAAATACATCTTGACAGTTAAGTGTGATATATTTGGACTGAAAAATCCAAACAAATATATGTGGACATAAAATTTTAAAATAAAAGATCTTTCACAAGATTTTTCATTTCAGTCCTTATGATTAAAAAATAAATGCTTGGAAATTACTTTCTTCCAACATCTCTAAAGCACACAAATTTTGGAAATAGATCCTCATCTCAAAAGAGTTATTTTTAATTATTTTAATATTAAATTAAGGAAGGTTAGAATTTGATTTTGAAGTCAGTAACTAAAATCTGTCTATTTAGTGCAACCTTGAAACTAGAATTCACAACATACTTTTCGTTAGACAGGAGACAACACAAAGATTCCAAATGAGAATAACAGAAATATGTGGGTAAAATTATACTCACTTTTAGTAAAATTGTTTCAAAATACTCTTATAGTCATTGCCAAAGTTACACTGATATTGATTGTACTGGACAATTATTGGGATGCTCTGAGGATACAGAGGATATGACCTCTGCACTGATAGAACTGTCACTCTGGTACTGCACATACATTTAAAGAAGCATAAAGAAAAATATTCTAATTGAGATTAGAGTAAACACCTTACAAAGTCAGTAATAAGAAATTTCATAGACAGTAAATATACTTTCTAGTTGGGTACCCTTGGTAAATTTCCAGTGTGTGGATGTACCAATGTTATAAATCATTGAATAAATAAATAAGATAAAGGAACAGTTCTATTCACATTAGAATTCAAACTAATAAGGGCCGACCGCGTGGCGCACTCGGGAGAGTGCGGCGCTCCTGGGAGCGCAGTGGCGCTCCCGCCGCGCAGGTTCGGATCCTGTATAGGGCTGGCCAGTGCACTCATTGGCTGAGTGTGGTGTGGGCCACGCCATGCCAAGGGTTGCGATCTCCTTGCCGGTCACGAAAAAAGACAAAAAAAAAAAAAAAAAAAAGAATTCAAACTAATAAGTGTAGAAGGGCTGATAGAAATTACCATTTGTCAAACACTGGAGCTACACTTATTGTATGAAAAATGTATCAAAAAATGCACAAATTAGTGACAAACATAAGATGAGAAAAGATAATGTTTATAGTCTCAAAGTATCTCCCCCAAGATACTTGTTGAATATAAAGGAGAAAATTGTAACTTTACAGGAAATAAACATGATGTATGCCACCTATCTTAAATAAATGATCAAAGTTAACATTATAAATAATAAAAAATTCAACATCATGTATCTCCTGATGATATGCACTAAAAAGAGTGCACATTACATTTATGGTAATCTAGCCCAAAATGCATAGCCTGAATTTACATGAGACAACATCAAACAAACCCTAATTGGTAGACCTTGTACAAAATAACTAGTCAGTGCTCTTCGAAAGCATCAAAGTTATCAATGCAAACAAAGTCTGAGGACTGTCTTAGACTGGAAGAGCCCAAAGGGATGTGACAAACTAAATGCAGTCGGGAATTCCAATTAGATCTTACACTAGCAAAGGATGTCCATGAGACCATTGGTAAGTTGGAGGAGGCCTGCAGATTACTAAATAAAGTTATCAGTTAACTTTTATAATTTTGATATTTGTATTGTGGTTTCGTAAGGATAGGTGTAAAAGGTTTGTGAGACACTTTACTATACTTAACACTTTTTTCTAAGTCAAAAGTTATTTAAAAGAATAAGTTAAAACAAAAGAAAACAACAAAAACTTGAAAAAGGACTTAAAGATTCACCTATTCCTTTATTCTTTCATTCGTTCAACAAAGAATTGTCAAGGCTTACTGTGTGCTAGGCATCATTCTCTGTGCTGGGGCGAGAGGCACACATGCAGTAGATAAAACCACTGCTCTCTGGAGTTTTGTACTATTTGAGAGAAGAGATTATAAGAAGGAAAATTACACAATAATTGTACACTGTATATACAAGTCCCTTTTTGATTGATAAAGATAAAGAAAATAAAATAGAGTGATGATAGAATTGCTGTTAACAGGACAGGGACAGGGAAAAGAGACAACTTTATAGGGAGTCATTTGGTATGGCATCTCTGCAAACTAACCAAAAGCTGACCATACAGAAGGATCTGACAGAAAAGGAATGATGCAACAAGGTGAAGAAAATTAAAGCAACTGAAACCAATGGATGAGCTTTTTATCCTTAAAAGAATGTCTCAGCTAAATTATAAGTATTAAATTAAAAAATTAGTTTGCTGTACTAGCCATAAAATGTCTGTGATAAGCTGTCTGTACACAGGAAATTAAACATTATAATATGCTTCTGAAGAAAAATAGATTAGCCAATAAGGGATGTGCTAATCTTATTTGGAATCTTTGTATCCAGCACAAAATATATAATCCCAATATCTACCTACAAGGGTACTTCAAAAAGTTCGTGGAAAAAATAGAATTAAATGATAATACAAACCTTTCCACGAACTTTTTGAAGTACCCTCCTAGGTATAAATGTTTTACAAAACCATCGATTTTCTTTGAAAGGAGAATGAAACTATCCCACTCACAAAAATGCAGCATTTCTAAGCCAAGTTGAGGTCTGCATAATAAATTATTTTTCAAACTGAGAAGACTAGTGCCAGTAGATTTACTTCGGTGTAAACATGCTTACATTGGAAACTAAAGTTAGATCATATTTAATAGAAATAAACATGACTAAATGATTCCACACTGACAACTAGAGTGGAATTGCAGGTCAGAAATTTGATGACATTTTCCAAATAAGCTCAGGAAATTCTGGAATTTTTCAGATGCTCCAAAACTGAAATTGTCATCTTCCATCAAAATTTGTTCCTCCCCTTACATTCCCTTGTCTTTTCTAATGGCCCCTGCCTCCACAATTTTTCCAAGTAAGAACCTTTTTCCATTTCCTTTTATCTAACTCCCTGACACAGAACTGATTATCACATCAGCTGTACTATGTCTTCAGTTAATTCAGTCTTGAATTTATTCTTCTTTTTCTATTTCTATGACCATTCTCTTGATTCAAACTCTTATCCTCCTTTCTTTAGACTGTAATTTTCTCTGTTTCTCTCTCTTCCTCAAATATCTTCACTACCTGAGTCAACTCTCAACAGTGATGTTTGGAAAACATACGCCTTTTTATGCAATTATCAATGACTCAATATTTCCACAAATCTATATTTGTATCACATACATGATATGTTCTAAGGCTTTTATATCCTTTATATTCTATGGTTACCATAACACTGCAAACCGTACTTAGTTATTTGCCACTTTCCAAATATGTCATGATCCTTGTGAGAGTTAGTATGTTTAACAGTTGAAAGTGTGAGCTCTGTGGGGTTGGCCATCATAGTTTAAATTCTGTTTTCCTACTTTTTGGCTGTGTGACTGAGGATCATTTTTCTGTGCCTATGTAGTTTTAACTATAAGATAGTGATAAATATGGTATCTGCATGGCTGTTGTAAAGATTAAAAGGGTTAGTTGTCCTTAAGAATTTAGAGACAGACAAGGCACATAGTGATTGCTCAATAAGTATTATCTATGATGATGATGATGGCACTGATGCTAATGCAGAAGCAAATTTCAGTGTTATTGTGAAAGTTTACTTCTTCAGAAACTTCCTTTCCTTCATCCTAATTCTCTGCTTGGCAAACTCTGAGTTATATTTCAAGGTACAGGCAAACTTTCACGTAATAAAACAAATCTCGCCTGAGCTCAGAGTCTCTATTATAGAGCATATCCTATTATATTTTTCAAATTTGCTTGCCTGTTAATTAATGCCCGCAATGTTTATATAATATAAATCGGTGCATGTGTGTGTAGGTATATCTGTAAAGTATAAAACTTTAAACTGCAAGTACAATACTTTGTATATCACAGATTTTTATGAACACTAAATTAGTTATCTATGTAAATTTTTCCCATAGTGCCTGGCACATTATTAGCAACATTCTTGTGTTAGTTATTGTTGTCGTTTTAATTATTATTTTCTAAATCTGATGTTTCTTGGAAGTGGAGACTGTGCCCTATTTATTATCACATCTACAGTACTCAGCACACATGTGGCACTTAATGAATCCAATAACTTTTGAAGGAATGATTTAATTTAACCTGATGTAGAAAGTTAAAACAAATTAAGACCTTTAATTACATTTTTAGTGAAATAAACAAGACTTAGACACATTGGAGATATTATAGGCTAAATAAAAATACCATTAAATTAAGGTAACTAAACATAACAAAATGTTTCCCTCCAAAATTGTCATTAGTCTATGCCCAATGCCACTATCTTAAGTTAGATTTTGGGTCAGCTTTTCATGAAACTCTGTCTTAGACACTTGAAAACTCAGAATCCAAGAGACTATCATCCAGCTCTAAACTAAGAGTAACCAAGTCATCTTAATTATAATCACTGAATTTCATAACCTTTTAAAAACTCTTTGTGGACTACACTTAACAAATATCCTCATCTAATAAAAGGATGTCTAGCAACATTCTTTTATTAAACAAATGTTTATTGTGAGTCCAATCTGTGCCAATCATTGTGCTTGGCATTAGG
Source organism: Cynocephalus volans (assembly GCF_027409185.1). Lineage (NCBI taxonomy): Eukaryota > Metazoa > Chordata > Mammalia > Dermoptera > Cynocephalidae > Cynocephalus > Cynocephalus volans. The sequence continues at coordinate 123,373,518 of NC_084463.1, read as the reverse complement.
TTCTATGGCTGACACAATTAACATATGTCCTGACAAGGAGATCTGGGTTTGTAGGGAAGACAGACATTAAATAAAAATTTCTCTTTCCTTTAAAGTATTTTTCAAAAACAGACATTAAGAAACAAGGTATTCATAGAAGGTATATATTACTATCTGTCCTTTATCACCTCTTATTTGCTTCTCCATTTTATATTTTATTCCGATACCATTTAAGCAAGTTTAGAATCTTTACCAGAAAGCCATGCAGACAGCCTTCTAAGATATGCTGCAGTTCCTGGAAATGAACTGTTAGATGCCTTAGTGATACTGTTGGTATGTTAAACTATTTGTGATCTATTATTGAACTTAGAATAACAAAGCAGATTTTAATTTGGAGTTCAAAACCCTCCAAGCACTGAAGGCTAATCAATGGCCTTGTCACTGTGCAAAGACATGGCATTCAGTAAGCTCAAGTCACTCTGCATTTCCTATAATGGCTCAGCCTGAATTTCCCATGTGTCAGTTTATTGGTAATAAATGGCACTGCTGCAGAGAAAATTTTTCTTCACCTCTGGTCACTCAATCAAGTTGGCCCTGTTGGGTTTCTCACTGTGAGGAAAGACTCTTTCCTTCTCAAGAATTCAAAGACCCTGATCTGGATAAATGACAGCCAGTCATAGCATCTTAAATGATCTCAGTTATCCTGCCTGTCAGTCTTTAGCATGGTGCACCACAAACGTTGGGAATATTATCTTTCTGGGCAGGAGGAAAAACTTTCCTAAGACACTTGATGATCACACAGCTGATCACAGTGAAAAACCCAATTATGATTCAGAAAAGGAAGTGGCCACTACTCCCTGTGTGAATGAAGTTTTCTTTCTCATCTTTCTCATCATTGAAATTTCCTCTATTTTGGATTTACAGAAGGACACTACTGAAATATTACAGCACACATTATCTACCAGATGGAGAGAAAAGGATCTTCTAGAGTTTTAAAACAACGCTAAGACTGGTAAGCAAAAACAAACAAACAAAGCCATATATTTGGCTGACAGCCCTCATTGCTTACTCAATTTGAGGACAATGTTTGCCACTTCTCTGTTTTATTCTCTAGACTTTGGCTTATATTTACTCTGGCTAGTTCCAGTCTAAAAAGTTTCAAATTGACTCTGCTTGAATTTCCTAGTGCTCACATGGCTCCTCTGGACTTTATTTCAGAAGTGGATGATGGGACAGGAAAAGAGAAGAGAAAAAAGGATATCGGGCTCTGAACATTCATTCATGTAAAACATTGAATAAGGTTAACTAGCTGTTACCTTGAATAGCTGGGTGCTTTTACCTCAGAAAATTGTCACCACTGTGACCTCATCAAATCCTCAGAAGAAGTACTCATTTAGGTACATTTGACAGAGGAAGAAAAACTCTTGAGGTTAAGTAAATATAGAAATTATACTCAAACTTGGATTTTATTCCATATTTCATGTTCTTTGCACCATATCATATACCTACTGTTACTGCATGGTACAGCAAACTCACAAGGAGAGGCAGGACACCAAGGCTTGAAGCAGGAAGCAAAGTTTATTGGTGCCAGAACTGGCTCAGCGGACTCATGTCACAAAGGCTGAGCCCTGAACACAGTGGGGCTGTTTCATTTACATTGGAATACTTCCAGCTTTACAGTGGAGCAAAGAGTGACTTAATATGGTGATGTTTTTCTCTCGTGGGATGGAAAATTCCATTACAGCAATGTCTACAGCAGAGTGGGGCACAGCCGGGCAAGCATGGGTGCCTCACCTACCAATAGTTGAAGTTCTGAACAGTTTGTATTTTTTTCCAAATAATAAAGTATTATATTGATGTCAATCTATATATTTCTAAGGTACAATTACAACATCAACTAACTTTTACATCAAGGTGAACATATTTCAGACAATTAAAGCATATAGAAATAAATCCTTTATATATTGTGTCCATATAATATACATATAAGTTATATATTTTGCTTTATGCTTTGCTATATAAAAGTTTCTGAGATATTTAATTCAACTTCTCATTTGGTGGACTAAGAAAATGAGGCTCAGTTAAGTGATTTATACTTTATTCCAACCAATAGGCATAACTGGCACCTTAAGCCAGTCTCTGTAACTCTATGTCACTTTCTACTATAATATCATAGAATGTTCAGGGAAGGTATTATCAACATTTTACAGATAGGGAAACTACCTAGATTGAGAGATAGAGATTTATCTCTGTACTGACTTTAGTGTCACATGTCTAATTAGTGGCACGTATGGCACTAAAACCTGACAGACTAAAGCTAACAGAAGATCTGTTGGGCATACTGAGCAGGAGGGCATCATAAATAAAAAGTGAGAGGAAGTGTTTATTTTCTGGGCCCGTATTTTTATTGATTCCAAGTTTGGGACATGGGGAGACTACACAAGCTGTAAGTAATTTATACTCTCAAACCTCAGCCACAAAATTGTAAATAAAGCTCATTAGAAAAATATGATCACCAAAATTCTGGAATATTCTGGTAGGTAAAGGCATACATTGGCTAAATCTCTTTGCTTCTATAGTAGAGGGACATGTTTTTGTGGTTTCTTTGTATGTACCATATCTTAAATCTTGGCATTACTGTCATCATGAAGGACTGACAGATCTTGCTAAGACACAGGGAAACCATTTATAACCTTTTAGTTGCTGTCCTTTCTCTTGTATTTGCTAACAATAAATGCAGCCCTAGTTTAATGCTGTACTCACATTAATTATTAAACACTACTTACACTTTTAGGAGAGTAGTATCTTAAATTTTCATTGGGCAGAGGTATTTTGAAATATCTGTCCATCTTTTCAATACCTACTTTTATTAGATTCAAATTTATTTATACCAGCAGAAACCCATGGATTGAATCTGTAATGGTAACTTGCATCACTGAAAGGAAGCAAGATGCAACACAGAGGATTCGTGGTATCATCTTGTTTCTTATTTTAGGCAATGGACAGTACATTGCAAGGTAGGTTCAAAGGTGGCAATTGCAAGTAACATATGGGAGGATTTACTAACAATTAAAGTGGCCAAAAGATGAAATGGGCTACCGTCTAAGAGAGAAATAACCAATTGAATAGAGGTCAGCTGACTAGTTGGCTGTGAAGGGCTGGCATAAATTCACTGATAAATTCAGAGTTGGGGTGATGATATTGATATCACATCAAATTGATAACACTGGTATGTCTACCTAGTTCAATCCTAGCAAAGCCAACTCCTTTCTTGTCTATGTGTGAGTCTTTTTCTTTCTACCTCACTGCCTCAAAGACAACGAGATGACTGTCCTAACATCCTCATTAATCAATAATGATTATTGATAGAGAAAAAATAATTTCATCTTAAACGGAGGCTGAGAAACCTTAGTTTATACTTCAAACACTGTAAAACCAAAGAAATTTAGCCATAACTTACCTACCTGGGTAACTAATTTGGCAGAAATATTTCAAAGAGCACAGTCTGGGTTGAAAGAATGGAAAACAACCATTTAGCCATTTTTACAGACCCAGCAATTTCACTATGATTGCTATGCCAACCTCTTATTTGTGACTCTCTTGCAGTGGCTCAAGACTGTCTTTGGAATTGCTTCTTTGGAGAAAGTTATATCCCAGTGCACTTTCAACAGCTGCAGTCTTTCCATATCCCATAAAGTTTTATTTTAGATAGACACAAAACAGTTTGCTTCCTTACTTTTGCAAAGCTTTTTTTTCTAAAGACAGCATAATATGCCTGGGGGTTATCTTTTCAAAAGATATCCTCTTTGGCTGTAACTAATTTCACTCATTTTCAGGGACAAGGTGGCAGAATTTATTTTTTATTTCATTAACTCATGAAAAATGTGTGCTTTCAACTTCTAATCTATGTGCATCCTCACCTCTTCGCAACCCTAACCCCTTATATGTCTTATTCACCTGGATTATTACAAAATCTGCATATGTATACTGCTCAAACATCAGCTTCTCTAGAAGTCACTTATGTCACCTTCTCCTTCTCTTTTACTGCTTAGGAGCCCTCCTCTGTGTTCTCAATCACTGAGAATAACGGGCTCTTACTCTAACCATTGTAATCATCCATTTACTTATCTCCTGCAAGAATACAAGAATGCTGTTGGAAGGCAGGAACTTTGGTATCTCTCATTACGTTTCTCAGAATCTGGCCCAAAACTTCTGTCCCTACAAGACAAAGAATAGGCACTTGTTGGACATTTGTTAGTCAAATAATAAATGAGTCAATACAGTTTTTTATATCCTGAATTGCTCTTTGATGTAAAGGTACTAGAGAAGGCTATTCTAAATGGATACTTCAGGATAAATGCTGTCATTTTGGTTAACAGAATGTAAGATTTCTTTCCATAAATCCCAGACAGTCCTAGAGCTCATGTAGAGTCAATTGCTTTGAATAGGTATATACTTTTTATCAACGGAAGCAATCTCTCTCATTAGGGACACATCATGTCTCATCCTTTTATTGAGTTAGTTACTGTTTATATCCTTAAATCTACCTGTACTTAAAGATCTTTGAAGCCATACCATCCAGCATATTATATGTGTAGTCAAATGTCTGGTACCTTTGAGTATGTGCTGACCCAGAAATCTGATGATAGAAAATTAAATGGTTTTATATCATATCTGGAGGTATTCTGAATAAAGCCATTCTGTGGCAATCATGCTGATAACTATGCAAAATTGTGCAGTAAACACAGCCCTAATCTAATGCTTCACAATGAACTGTAATAAAACACTTGAAGAGCATGCTCATTAATTACAGAAAAATAATAGCAATTATCTCCCACACATCACCTAATGTCTCCACGTGATGAATCCTCAGTAGTGTATGTATGCCTGTTTTTGACAGCCTCTATTTTTCCTTCCTAATAGCCCTTTCATTTATTTTACTGCAACTATCTCTTTACTGCTAAAAGAAGTCTTTCAGGCACAGAGTAAATAGTATTCATGCTTGCCCCAATACAAGCCTCACATGGCCAATTAAACCAATTAGATGTCCCTTTCTCAGTATCTGACATTTCAATAGAAAATTATTTGGCATTCCATTTCTTCTCTGCATGGGTATTTTAGCTGGATTGTTCCTGCTAAAATTGCTGTTTTGGTCTCTCTCTCCTAATTCCTGGATTCTGATTGTTCTAAAACCCACTTTCCTAGCCTTCATTTCTCTAGGATATTTTCTCTTTTATCTCCTTTTTCTAGGCCTTAAACCAACTTTGTCATTTTCCACCAAACAAATTAAAAAGAATGTAAACAAAATAAAATATAAAGTTGTACCAATAAAAGAATTAGCAAAATTAAAATATTCTCTTTTGCATTTATTCAATGAGTTATATAGTATTTATTAAATGCAATGTACTCTCAGAGGTAGATGTACAAACTGAAATAACCACACACTGAATCCTGACCTCAGGGAGATTATGTAATTTATGGGAAAAAAAATCAGGCCCAGTGGAGGATATAAGGCATCTACATAGACGATTTAATTTATGAAAGAATATGATAAATATCATAGGAAGTATCTCGATAAATATCATAGGAAATTCACCAAGGGAGTCCTGAGGTGAATAAAATTAATTATAGCTTAAGGGACAGAAGTAATCAGAATAATATTTAGATTATTTAATTGACATATGGAAACAGAAAAGGTGCAGTAAAGTCACAACTTTGTAGACAGCGTGTGAAATATGAATAAAAGGATGGAAGTGAGAAAGTATGGAGATGTTTCGATCCCTAGGCTGGAAAGCCAACAAAGCAGAAAGAAAAAGTGAGAAGAGGTCACAAAATAAATCAGTGATGAAATCACGGAAGGCCTCAAAAGCATTTATTTGGAAAGCCTTTAGGTGTCTTTAAAGCCTTTAGCATGCTTTAGGAAGAGTAGCCTAACAGTTGTGTGAAGGATGGAAAGGAGGCTTTGAGAGAAGACGAGAGTCCTGGCAGGGGCCATCACTACTGTCTCTCTGAGACTAGGTGTGAGTTAGACTTTAAAATTCTGAGCGAGGGCCGGCCCCGTGGTGCACTCGGGAGAGTGCAGCGCTTGGGATCCTATAAAGGAATGGTTTGGATCCTATAAAGGAATGGCCGGTGCGCTCACTGGCTGAGCGCAGTGCGGGCGACACCACACTGAGGGTTGTGATCCCCTTACTGGTCACAAAAAGACAAAAAAAAAAAAAAAAAATTTACAGACAGGGATCATTTTTATTCTCCTACCCTTTTTATTAGTTTTCTTAAAAAAAAAAAAAAAAACTCTTTGGTAAATTATTCCATTTAGCATTCCAAGACAACATTCAATTTTTACAGGAAAAATGTAAAAGTCCATTTGAATCATCAGAAACTGAAGAACAGGCATTATTTGATTTTTGTGCATAACTGATATGTATCTTCAATGGATTCTATTCTTAAAAGCACAAAGTATTCTCTTGAAAGACTGTTTTTTCTCTTTCTCTAATTTTCTCTTTCTTTACTATTGTTATTATTTGGCTCTTTTGAAAGAAATATTTCCTCTCTTCAGACATTAGGTAATAACTTGGCCACCAACATATCTAGGTCATTTCTATTATGCTTTTTCTTTCAATGCAGAGAATGACACTTGGACAATGTTTTTCTCCTAACACACTAAGTGTAAATATACATACTGTGCTTTAAATGGGCCTCATTGAATCATTTAGCATTCGATACAATGTGTTCAGGAGCCAAGTCTGGCTCAGAGAAAGACTAACCAAATAGAATGTAAAAAGCCATTTGAAGAAAGCCATATATAGACAATCATAGCTGAGGCATCTTCAAAGCTAAAGACATATCATAAAAGATGCTGATTACCTTCATAAACACATAGCATGCTTTTGCACACATTATTTTGTTCCTGTCTTAAATAAACAATTACATTTAAAAACATTCTGATGCTCACAGCACTCCTCCTAGAGGTGTAATGAAAAATCAAAATCTCAAATTAAATGTCAAAAGGTCTCACAGATATTACTAAGATACAAGAAAATACTTGCTCTGTTTAAATATTAACACTGAGAAGGGTATGGCACCAAACATATTTGGCATACTGTTCTGTTCGGCAGGCAGAGTATAATTTAAAATACTGGCAAAAATCTCCCAATTAAAGTGGTTAATGTTTGCTCAGAGCATACACTAAAAAATCTCAGTGAGAAGTGCTGTTGGCTGATTGGCCGATTGCACAGATTATGCCCTGGTGGGGTTTTCCATTTCCTGCCAGCGTGGTCCAGTGCTTTTTCCCAAGGGCTCTTTTTGTTAATCTGCAAGGGTCTCGACAAGAATACTACAGAACAATAACACTGTGCTAAAATGGACTTTAATGAATATTGGCAAGTACTTGTTTTTAATTAAAGGCCAATATATTCTGGACAACAGATGTCCAAATCTCTTTAGGGAGTACCTGGGACATAAATAATTTTTAATGTTATTCTTGCCATTACTTTTATTGCAAGTGGCACTTCTCTTCCTTCCCCCAAAGGACAACCTGCTTTGTGGATGTTTCTACATCCATCTTCACAGCATGGTGAGCAGGTGTCCACTATTATCATCCTGGTTTTGCAGATGGCAAAACAAAACCAAAAACAAGTACTTACATGAATTGATCAAAATCATAAAATGACCCAAAGCTACAGCTGCTCTGGATCTATTCGATTTCTTTTTAATTTAATGAGGGAAGCCAGTTAAAGAGGGGAACAGCAGAAGAAAAAGGGTATTTTCAAATGACTACTTACCAGAATTCTAGTTTATATAGTATCATTTAATCTTAATATCCCCTCAGGTAGAAAATTAGGCTTTTAGAGGTAACCCATGTTGTCCAAGTTCTTGAAGCAAATTAAAAGGCTGAACCAGAATTTGAACCAAGATGATCCCTATGACTATTCCCACTTCATTTTGAAGGTTGATCTTCACTACGATGGCAGTTTGTCTTTATCTGCCAAGAGGACTGCATAGAAACAGCAATTATGAATCAGTTACCTGGTCTGAAGAAAATGAAGGAAATAGGAGGTAATTGAATCCATCAGTATTCAAATCTATCAAATTATACTTTCTAAGCCTAGAAAGGTAGCTTGCTTTCATCATTCTAAATACTTTCCTGTGACCTATCTACTGTTGTATATCACAGCTTGCATTCTGAGGTTCAAAGAGGAACTTGTCTCCCCCACCCCAGATTTTACAGATAGGGAATCCTTTGAAATGTTTCTCTGAGGGCCAGAAACCTAGACAGAAAGTCCTCTATCCAGATTTCTTTTGCTCTTGTAGAAGAGACTCCAGAGAGAAACGTCTGGAAAGAAGATACTGTGGACAAACTTATTACTCACTTCTTATGTGCACAATTCCAGATTAACCCCACCTATGTCTTTCCTCTTTCAAAGTTTGTGTTTAATTCAAAATGGTAGACTCATAAGGCAGTGTATATTTGAGCTTGAGCAGAGATCCTAGACAAAACCAAGATTACACTAATTGAATTATACAGTAAAACTTACATGTCCTTATGCATCTGCTGCTTATTAAGCACAACTTTTATGAGAACAGTTTTCTTCCTGCGTGTATGTGCATGTGAGTGCGAAGTGACAAGTAAAAGTTCCCTAAGTTTCAAAAAGTTTATTTGGGATAAAAAAAAAAAATCGTATAAGCTCATACTGCCTGACTAAAGGGAGAAAATAGCTAAGTTTTGATAACCCAAAACTAATAAATATTATTTGCTTTATACTAAGACAGAGAACTGAAATTGATTCAGATCATGGCTGTCACGTCAAAGAATGTATACTAGAAAAGCTGCACAAAAACCATAGTTACCCAAAATATCTTGGTCTTATATCAATTGCAAGATTATTTTCTCTAATACACACTAATCATTTCCCAGTCATTTCATCCATTTTAATCCCAACACTAAGTGGATCATATCTGGCCAGTCCCTTGTTTTTACCAAATTCAATATAGGAATATTGATTAATAAAAATGGATAAGCCACAAATTTTTTTTAAAAGTTTAAGGTTATTACTGCTCTGAAAAAGAAGTCACAAAACTCCAAGATATTATATTTACCAAATCGGGAGCAAGGTTGGTCCAATATATGAGAGACAGAGAGAGACTTGGGGCAGGGTAAGGGGGGAGGACTCTTGCAAGATCTAGACGACAAATTTTTATCAATTTATTTATGAAAAAGAAAACTAGTTTGGCAAATGCCTTAAGAGAAAGCAAATATCCTATTCAAAACTGCAATTGAAAACATTTCTAAATAAGAATCACAGAAGCATATCAGCTTCAGAAGCAGGTGGCAGAGTTAAGAGGAGTTGAATACTTTTTATTTAGAGTCCAAAATTTAAGAAAAAAATTTTAGGTTTAGTGCCCCTTAATAATGTAGTTGACTAAGTCAGGGTTTAGTAACTGATTTCCCCATTTCTAAAGAATGAGGAGATGAACAACTTTCAAAGCAAATGCTCTCTTTTAATGTTATTTCTGGATTCATTTAAATCATTCATTTAAATCTCCGTGAAAGTTATTTCAGAAAGAAATGGAGGAACGAGGATAGTTAATTTTGCTGCATCAGCCCGGAGAAAATAAAATCGGATATTGCATATTTCAATATGGGTATTCATATTTGGTTCTTTTCTTAGAGTTTTGATTTTTCTTTTGAAATTTCCTACCAATTCGTTTCTAAATTCTTTAAAATAGTTATAATAATTGATTTCAAGCCTTTGCTGCTATTTTCATTAACTGGGTGACCTGTTGGTCCATTTCTATTTTCTTTTGACTATTAGGTTATATTTCTCTATTTTTTTCCTTATTAGCAATTTCTAACTGTATTCAGAACACTGTATTTAAAAGAACTGTTGGGGACTGATGTATGGAAATTTCACAGAGATGAATGTATGGATATTTTACAAGCATTTTCTTCTATCTGGAAATTAGGGCATGAGCTAATTTTCCTGATTTCTTCAGGAGTTGAGTTGATCCAGACTGTGTGGCAGCTACAACTAATTTTAACTGTGATTATTCCAATCACCACCAACCAACCCAACATCCCAGAAACTTTCTCCTTTCTACCTTCCTTTCTTTTACTTCTTTCTTTACTTTTTTTTTTTTTAACTAATGTTTTTATTTTTGTACAATACTAAACATAGAGGAAAGTTGCAAGAAAAGTATAAGGCATTCTCCTACATCTTTTAACTGGATTTACCAATGATTTCTACTTGTTTTATTTGTGTTCTCCTCCCTGACCACCCCCACCCCTTTCTCTCTCTCGCTTTCTCTTTTTCTCTCTCTCCTGGAAAATATATTTATATTTATATATGCATTTTGTTTTCTATGAACACTTTAATACCACTTTATTCTGAACGATTTGTGAATAAGTTGGAGTCATTGTGTTTCTTTACCTCTGAATCAATTATTTCCTTAGAGCAAGAGCATGATTACACATCCACACTACACTACATTTAACATTGGTTTAACAATTATTGAATACTACTCTCTAATCCATCGTCTTTTGCAACCATATGTTTTTCCTGTCCAGAATCCAATCCTGTATAAAGCACTGTATGGAGAGGTCACTTCTCTGAAGTCTCCTTTAATCTGGAACAGTAAATCAGCTTTCCTTTGTCTTTATCATCCTTAATATTTTTGAAGAGTACAGGGCAGTTATGTTGTAGAATATCCCTCAATTTAGGTTTGTCTAATAAATCCTCATGACAAGATTTAGGTTACAAATTTTCTGGCAGGATTATTAAAAAAATGTCATGGTGTCCTTTTCAAGAAATCATATCAGGAGGCCTATGGTGTCATTTTGTCCCAGTATTAACAGTCAGCTTTCGTAAACTGACGTACACCAAGTTGCTTCCCGGTAAAGTTATTATTTTCCCTTTGTAATTGTGTAGTTTGAGTTTTCTGAGAAAGAAGAGAGGATTAGATGTGAAAGAGGTTATAGCAGAAACCACATTTGAGAAAAAAATGTGAAGAGGGGATCAGAGAAGGGAGCAATACCCATCAGACCTAGACATGAAAGAGATGGGGAGGGAAGGAAGGTTGGATAAGAGGTCTCTCAGCTACAGCACAGTGCATGAAATGTTTGGCCAAACCAGTGAGGGGGTCCTGGAGACAAAGCTGCCCTTAAAGGGGTCCAAGTCTTGTAGGATCAAATAATTCTTTGTTGTGGGGAGCTGTCCTGTGCATGACAGGATGAGTAGCATGGTCCTTGGCTACCCACTAGATGCCAGTAATGAATCCCAGTTGTCACACACAAAAAATGTCTTTAGACATCAACGAATGTCACCCTGGGAGTGGGTAAACTGCTTCTAGTTGAGAGCCATTGTCCTGTACATGTTGGTCTTCTGTCCTCTGATGAGGGTTAACATATATCTGAAGTCCACCCTTTGCACACATGAGATTCTCCCTACGATTGTCTTTTTCCTGCATGATGAAGTGTGACATTGCTAAAGCCTTGCCTACACTGACTGAAATAAAGCTTCCCTATAAGTGTGTCCTCTGGTGTCTAATTAAGTGTGACTTCAGCCTAAAGCCTTCTCCACACTTACTGCAAACATAAGGCTTCTCTCCCGAATGTGTTCTCTGATGTGTGATGAGGGTTGACTTATCACTAAAGCCCCGCTCCACTCTCTGCATATGTAAGGCTTCTCTCCTGAATGTGTCCTCTGATGTCTCAAGAGGGCTGACTTCTGGCTAAAGCCTTGTCCACAATCCCTGCACCCAAAGGGCTTCTCCCTTGAGTGGGCCATCTTGTGCCTGACTAGATTTGCTTTCTGACTGAAGCCTTGCTCACACTCTGTACAAACAAAAGCCTTCTCCCCAGAGTGTGTTCTTGATGACTGATGAGGTGTGACCTCTGTCTAAAGCCTCGCCCACATTTCTTGCACACAAAAGGCTTCTCACCTGAGTGTGTCCTCTGATGTGTAATGAGAGTTGACTTATGTCTAAAGCCTCACCCACATTCTCTGCACAGGTAAGGCTTCTCTCCGGAGTGTGTTCTCTGGTGTGTAATGAGAGCTGACTTAACACTAAACCCTCGCCCACACTCCAGACATGTATATGGGTTCTCCCTGGAGTGTGTCCTCTGGTGTGTGGTAAGGTTTGACTTATCACTAAAACCTCGCCCACACTCCTGGCACACAAAAGGCTTCTCTCCTGAGTGTGTCCTCTTGTGTTTAAGGAGATATGATTTCTGACTAAAGCTCCTGCCACATTCACTGCACAAATGAAGATTCTCCCCTGAATGAACTCTCTGGTGTTTGCTGAGAGTTGATTTGTCTCTAAAGAGCCTCCCACAGTCTCTCCACATATATGACTTCTCCCATGAGTGGGTCTTCTGGTGTGTGATTAGGTTTGACTTATCCCTAAAGCCTCGCCCACACTGCCTGCACACAAAGGGCTTCTCTCCTGAGTGTGTCCTAAGGTGTCTAATGAGGGTTGACTTCTGGCTGAAGCTTCGGCCACACTCCTCGCATGCAAAGGGCTTCTCCCCAGAGTGTGCCATATTGTGTGTGATCAGGTTTAACTTCTGGCTAAAAGCTTGCCCACACTCTGTGCAGAGATAAGGCTTTTCCCCCATATGTGATCTCCTGTGTGTGACGAGGGCTGATTTATAGCTAAAGCTTCGGCCACACTCACTGCAAATATAAGGCTTTCTCCCTGAGAGAGTCCTCTGCTGACTAAAGAGGACTGACTTCTGGTCAAAGCCTAGCCCACAATTTCCACAATTGACTACTTCAAACCCTGATATTTCTACACACTTTAATACTTTGCTTGTTTTTACAGGGCTTGCCTTCTCAGCTGAACTGAGCTTTATTTCCACCACCGTGGTGCCTTCACTAGAGCTTATCAGCTGTCCTTCTGGTGGGCTAGAGAGGGTCCTTGAGTTAACTCTTTCTCTTGTGTTCTCCCCAAAAGATCTGGTGCCATTTTCTCTGTTTTGGCCTTCCACTCTGTCATTCCAGAAGCTTTGATATGAGAGTGGTGGCTGCTGCTGTTTCTGATCTATTGGGCATAGATCTCCTATCTGGAGAGTTCTTGCAGACAAGCTTGGGCTGACTTGAAGGTGATGATCAGGTGGCACACACTGGCATAATTGCTGTTTGCAGAAGGCCAGAGGAGAGGAGGAATAGGGTTGAATTTCTGGCTTTGTATCTACTGAACTAGGGCTGGGCAGACATTGTCTCTCCTCTTTCCAGAGTTCCTTCTCCCTCTCCAGCAGAATAACCAGTGTTGGTTTGGAAAACGGAATTCCCAAGGAGACTAGGTTTCTATAGTTTTCCAGCATCACATCCCTGTACAGGGTCCTCTGAACAGGGCTCAATAGCGCCCACTCTTCCTGGGTGAAGTCCACAGACACATCACGAAATAACAAGAATGCCTTTTCTTTCCTTGCTCTCAGAAGCCCCAAGGCCATCTTTCTGTTCTCTTGAGTGGTTTTCCTAGAGAAAGATGAAATCTTAGATTCTCGCACCCTTGGCTCCTGTTTTGTAGCAGAAGATCCACACCTAGGGTTGAGTTCACGCCGTGCAGCTCCTACTGCTTGTCACTGACAGGGAGGCTAAAGCTGGTGGGGACACGGGCATGATGTCTGTCCCATAGCCAATAGAAGAACAGTAGGGGATGATGGGTCGGAGGCAGCCTGCTATATCGCCTATCTTTCTTTTAGAAGTTAAATATTTTAACTTTTACTTTAAGGCTATAATTCATCTCAATGTTTTTGTCTATGGTGCACGCTAGAGGTCAGCTTACTCTTTTCCATACAGAAATCATGTTGTTCCAACAACATCTGTTAAAGAGATTTTTCTTTTCTCTTTGAATTGCATTGTCACTTTTGTAATTACTTGAAGTTGACACGACAAGCAAACAGAAAGGACATTGTTGGGGGGGAGGAGAGGAAGGAGGGAGGGAGGTTTTGGTAAGGGGCAACAATAATCAACCACAATGTATATCGACAAAATAAAATTTAAAAAAAAAATTTTTTTTTAAATTAAAAAAAAAAAACTGATGGATTGCTTAAGTGTGAGACTATTTCTTGATTCTATTCTGATCTCTGCTCTATTCTGTTAGCTTGTGATGTTGTCTGTATTTGAGCTGGGAGAGTGGGCTGCAGTTTTAAGTGTGTTTGCTCAGTCACCAGATTCAATTCCATAAAGTCCTGGAATTCAATAATTTGGAGAATACTTGAGACCAGATGAGTTCTCTTTACTTCCCAGGCGTTTATCAACTGTTTCTTTCTCAGATAAACTCCAGGTCCACAGTAGGGTCGGGTGAGAGGTATAATTCTTAGCTGAGCTGGGGTTCTTCTAATCTACAGTCCATCCCACCAGCTGCCACTGTCCTCAGTCCTGCCATGGTAATCTGAACCCAAACCTGGCAATGACGCCCAGATGGAAGTAGGTCTTGCTGTCCTCTTTCTCCAGGTCTTGTTTCTCTCTGAAATTTACTTCATTTAGCTTCCTTGAATCCACCACTTTTCTGTACCCTCCTAAAAGAGTACGGTTTCTATTTTATTTTGTTTGTTCTTGTTGTTACCATTGGAACAAATGTTTTTTTCTGTTCTTTTATACTCAAATTGGCAGCCAAACAACTCCTAGTAAGGCAGAAATGAAGGGAAGGTTTAGAATTGTTTGTAAAAAAAGAACTAGCATTTTTATCTTTCATACTACCAATTCCCTTATCTTCTCCTTATTATGGCTGCCACTAATTGGCTAGTTTTTGTCTTTAGCTATTAGAATTTCCTCTTATGCCTTTACAACCATTTAAACTTTAACTTTTGCAACATTATTCTAGAATAAAATGTCAAAGTTAAACCTTCCTTTTGTGAAACAGAAAAAAAGAAAAAAAGAAAAAGAAAGGTCCATATCATGATCAAAATAACAGGAGTCACCTTACTAATTATTTTCTCCTCATTTTTTATTTGACTACTTGGTATGTTATCCAAAAAGGCTTTCTCACTGACCCCTGAAAAAGTCACCTTCAGCAACAGAAGATGAGGAACACAAAGGGCTGAAATTTGTTTGTTATTTCTCAATTAAAAATAAGCAGGATTTAAATGGAAAAGAGAGTGGTGAATACAACATAACGTGCAGAAATGATTTTTTTTTTAAGTAAGTTGGAGAAATTGTCTCTATTGGTTTAAGTGATGTGGTGAGACTTAAAATAACTCAAAAAAATAACAGCAACGACATTTAATTTACACCTGATACTGGCTATTGATTCACACATAAGCTTCAGTCATGAATTCTAACTGACGGCACTTGTACACGCAGTGAAATACAGCTTCGCTGAACGTTGAAAACAGTTTTTATTTTTTTCAAGAACAGCATTCACTGTCACTCTCCCACAGTGTTATAAGTCATAAAAGTCAAGTGAATAGAAATTTTAAAAGTGAAAAAGTCTCTTCATTTGGGTTCCCTCCTTTTTGCTTATCTACTCATGGTTGCATTCCCCTTGCAATGTTTCAGCATTCAGACCACATAGGAGGAATATCTAAGTGACAACACTATTCACACTGAGAGGCATAATTAAATAATAATAACGAGGAATTGTCTTTATGTTCTATATAGGGACCAGCTAGTTAGCATTCTTAGTGTTGAATACAGAGAAGATCATTCAAAAAACTGAATGCCTACTCTACAATCCTAGAGTAATATATTTTTAAAAGTATATTCTCAGCATTTGACAAAGTTAAAATAAAGCAGAGACTATAAACATCCACAATAAGTACTAAATTTTTACCTTTCCGAAATGTAAAATTTGGAGGCTCAAGGGGCCAAGCTCATTTTGGAACAGCACTTATTTTGTAGAAGAAAGTAATTAATGTAAAGATGAAACATTATATAGGAAAGCTAGCAAAAGAAACAAGCAAAGCCCCCAATTTTCAAGAGATTTATAGAATTGAAATAAGTTCAGTCTCGTGCAACATGGTTTTTTTACACACCAGTGTTAAACAAGTTTCAAATAGGAGTAGAGAAATAAAGGGAGTTCTGTGCTCCAATCAGTTTGAGGATCATTTGTCTAATTAACCTTATACATGTATCTGTATTAATAGATCTTCTCAGATACTTCAGTATGGCTAAGATCACTCTGAATCTCCAAGATAGGGATACTGGATGGAAATTTTGCAAAAATTTGATCAGGAAATCATTTTCCCAAGATTATGAGACTATTGAGCTCAAAAACATGCTTTTAAAAATTCTGGCCTAATTTCAATACAACTTCTGTTTGTCTTTCTTTCTTTCTTTATAAGCACAATAAGATCTGGTGTTCCTTTTTTCCATAAAGAAAACAAAACGTCCAAAAGGAAATGCTTTATTGCATTCATAGCTCTTGGAAATTTTGATGAAAATTGAAACATTTATTTGATAATAGGTAACCAGAGTAACTCAAGATTTATAGAGAAAACTGTAAAGTAGAGCATTCATAAGAGATTCGTCTTTATTCTTGGCTAGTGGTCATAGGAGGTAAATTCCTACGTAGTGGCATTTTCTTCTCATGTTTCTTAACTGCAACATACTTCATACCCTTGTCAGGGTGGTAGTTGTCTGTTGTTCTTGTTATTGGTGTCGATGTGTGCATATGCATGTATTTGTGTGTTGTAAGTTTTAGAACCTCTGATGAATCTAAACTGTGAATTCCACAAGGGGAAAAAAAAAAAAACAACACAGTTATTACAACTTTTGTTTTCTAGACCAGTAAATGTGCCTGTGACACTAACAGAAGCTTAAAAATACACAGTATCTGAACTGCCTCATTTAACTCCTTTTCAACTCAGTAACTTTGCATCTTACAGTTTGCCAGATCATTTTCTCATCGTACAACTAAATAAATATTAAGTACATAACATGAGCAGGTGATAGGCTAAGTGCTAAAGAGTCTTCTATTATCCCTGTCCATTCATCAATAAGTTCAAAAAATTGGAGCACAGTTTATTTACTAATATGGAGGTAGCTTGAATTTAGTAACTTTAATTAAGAAGCGTAAGCAAGTGTGAGAAAGCTACTACTGCAATGGCACTTAGACTACTGAAGGCTTTCTCCTTGATCAAAAGAAATTAAGACATTTATTCACCCTTAACCACCTAGACAGCAATGTTTCAGAGGTGTAATTGAAGAATGGATAGAGGCTAGTGATTTTCTTTTCAGCAAATGCATGTCAATTTCAGCAAAAGTCTTAGGGATTAAATATAAAAAGTGACTTATAAATATCTCAGGTACCAGAGGACATATCCTCTGCCACACCAGAATTTTGGGGGACTGTGGTGGTCAGTGGTGGGTCTTGGGATAAAGATAAGACCATGTCAGAGATGAGGAAAGTGTATGGGGAAGGTGGAAGTAGATAGAGATAGATTAAATCATAAAAGAATAAAAGAAGTTGGCAGTTCTTATTCAGTCTACAGAGTGACTGGAATTTATATAGGATCTACTAAAATAAGGGCAGGGATTTAGTCTTGCTAAGTTTTTTAGTTTTATCTCCAGTGCTTAGAATGTATAATTCATGGTAGGCACCACACACACACACACACACACACACACATACACACACACATGGGTACTCCAAAAAGTTCACAGAAAATTCATATTATCTTTTAATAGTATTTTTCCATGAACTTTTTGAAATACCTTTGTGTGTGTGTTTTGTGTATTTATATATGTAATGAATAAATAAATACAAAGACAGTGAGAAAAAATGTAAAATTTAGGCTACAATTTAGGGCCTGGAGGGGTTTAACGGGAAGTAGTCTTTTCTTTGCTTTTTTATAATGTTAAAGGGCAAATAAGATTTCTCAAGAAAGCATTTCATAGTGTTTCTCTTGTTAAGGTTCCTCATCTCACTCTTTACCTACAAAGTTGATGTGTATGATGTTTGGGGGAAGTTGTGCAGCTTATGCCATGTTTTGTCCCCTTCCACGTCAGGTTTTATCTGAAGACTTCATCTGAATCATATCACTAGGAGGATGTCATATTGGCCAAAATTCTGCCATCCAAATAAGCTCAATATAAAATTATGTTTGTTTAGGACCATGCAAATCAAACCTTGAAAGAAGAAAATGGGTCTCAGTCCCCTTAACAGCTAAGACAGCATGACATTAAGGCTCACATACTAAGAACAGTGCATCAGCAAAGGAATAACGTTTAATAATATTTAAGTATTAGCCATAGGCATCCTGGGAAAAGAAACTTGGAACATCAATGTGTGGTATCTTTGATGTGAAATCTGTTCTAAAATTTCTATAAATATAATATAATGTTATGTGTGCATGCTTGTGTGTGTATGTGTTGGGTGTGTGTATGTTTATAGTATGAGGTAGATACTATCATTTTTTCCCATCTGAAGAATGAAGAACTGAAGCAGTGAGGTTACTAGGGTAAAAGAAATAGCTAAGGATTAAAAAAAAAAAAAAAAAAAAAAAAAGAGCAATCTGTTCCCAGTGTCTGGGCCATCATCAATGTAATGTACCATGCCTCCTAACATAAACCCTCTAATCTGAGTCCAGAACACTAAATAAGAAGAAGCTGAGTCCATAAGTAGAGTGGAAAAGAAGAAGACGGAGTAAGCCATTTCCTAACAATCAACGCAGAAATTACAATTTGATTATGTGGGTTTTTTTTAACTTTGAAATAATATAATAGTCCTATACCTGTAAGAATAAACAGACTAAACACAGTGAGTGCCTTTTAAGGAGGTTGATTTAAAAATTATTCTTTCAACGATAAAGGAAGAGCAGAAATTGAGGATGGAAGATAGACATGGGTCAGCCACAGTGGGTTCCGTGAAAGCAAACTCAGTGCGATTCTTCGTGACACTATTGGCCTCTTGCCCCTTGGTCCAGTCGGAGAAATGGCCACAGATGGTTGCCCCTGTCAAATACTCTCTCCTGCTCACTCCATGTCACCTATAAATCTACAGGAAGGATTTGCATAGGATCATGCATCCCTTTTCAACTTCCTCATAATTGAATAAATAGATTTTTAAAAAATTAATATCTTGTAAGTTGACTGACATAAAATATATGGAGATGCAAGAAAACATATATACCTTACCATAGCAACAGCATCAAAACCAGAACACATACATTATCAATCTGCTTACCTAGTCAGAAAACATACATTTTTGCTAGAATTGTCTTATGTATATTATTCCTGAACTTAATATGAAACACACTACCAATCACATATACTATTTTTGGATACCATTTGCAAGGTTTTAGGAGAAAACATGAGTAAACTAACATTTATTGGGTCCTATTATTTGCAAAAAATATAATAAATTTTTAAACGTAAGTTAAACAGTTCTTTAAATATACAAAAAAGAAAAAATAAAACTGATGAAAATTTTTTTAAAAAGGTTTTCAGTTTTATATCTCCAATTTCTAAAAATTCTACAACTAAATCTTTATAATAAAATGCCAGATATATCTCCCTGTAAACTATAGCTTCAGTCTACATGTAGTTCTATCTCACTAATCTGTCCTCTTACAGAAAACAATCCCAGGATTAAAATGAGAAAAAAATCCTGTTGGAAATTTTGTGGACTGTCAGCCTCCAACACAGTTGGAAAAATATTTGAGAAAAGTATTTTTTAAACTCTCTAATAGGCTATAATTAGAATCTGTGAAACAACCAACATTTTATAAGCTAGCAAGATTCTTGATGAATATTACATGAATTATTGTATAGGTGTTTGAGAAACATATGATTTACTTCTCCCAAATTAAAGTAATGAAAAAGCATTAATAAAATAATGGTTCGACTCAGTAAAATACACTCTCAGCATGGTTTACAGAGGGCAGTAGTGGGATATGACTCTGTTCCCCTTTACTAAGATGATGGGTACAATGTGAGCAAGATACTTCACTTCTCTAAACCTCAGTTCTTCATCCCTGAAGTGGAGAAAATAATATCCCTACTTCATAGCACTGCTTCTTGGGAGAATTACATGAGGAACTAGACATGCACGTGCGCACACACACACACACACACACACACACACACACATAAAATAAATGACATGGATTACTAATACTCTTTTATTGTTCTTAGAATTATTAGTGCATCTCTTACCACTTTGATGAGATGTGTGGTCTAAAAACTACAAAACAAGTATACTTGAATTTTTTTAAAAAACCTCTTTTCTTAGCATTAAATAGCTAGAGTCATCCAATACGTCTCAATGGCAATTTGCCAATAAAAGAAATAAAAGACATTTTCTGCCCTTCTTAAAAAAAAAAAAAAAATGAAGCAAGGCTTTGTATACACAGCAGTCTCTCTCGCTGAGCTTTGTCTGAGCCAGGCAGCTCAGGAGTGAGGCAGACTAAAATCACCTAGAGTGTTGACACATTTAAAATTGGGCCCTGTGTAATTGTTTGACACATAGCTTCTGGGTAAAAACATTACCAAACTGAGGAGATTTCCACTTTTATTTTGCTTACTTTATATAGGGCAGTTAAATAATTAGTTTAAAAAAATTTTTATCAACAAGGAATTCTAGAGCAAATTCTACAAGACTTTCTGGAAAAAAGTACTTAGCATTTCTTATTTGCAATATATGGTAAATTGATGAACACATTTTTCTAATGAACGCTATTCAGTAAAAACAACGTAGAATAAAATAATATAAAACAATATAATTTGTTATAAAAGTCAAATTAAAGAAGCTCATTAAAATCTGTGCATCTTCCAAGGACGGATGGTATTGAATAAATTAGCTGAGTAACATATTTACACACCCTTAAAAACCATGCAAATTGTTTTTATCACCGAGATTCTTTTTCATTTTGAGAAGGAATTATATATATATATATATATATATAGCTTATATGTATTCAAATTAAGAGACTGTCTCATTGCATTAAACAAAGTACACTTATCACAGACAAACTTTCAGCCTATTTATTTGATATGGCTTTCAATGGGAAAGGAAAATGAATCTTCCCAGAATTGTAGGCAACAGAAGCACAACTGTTTTGCTTCTAATTATCTGATCTAGTAGTTTTGAATCAAATAGAAAAAGTATAAGCTGTATTGTCCTTAAGATGACAAGAATATAATAAAACCTAAAGTAAGTTCCATTTCATTAAGTTGGCTAGTCTTATAGAACAAAAGTGAGTAACTTTTAATACGTATACATAAACAAATGTGTTATATTTTGCATAATTAACACCAGGGGATGTATGACAGCTTAAATTGTACTAAACAGACATAAAATTGAAACAACTAAACTATCTTGTTGCTTCTTTTAAATATTATAAAATGTCTATTCAGAAAATCTATCGCCAGTTTTTTAATAATTTAATTTATTAATTTACTTGTATTTATTGAATTCCTACAATATGTCAATCGCTATGCTAAATGATACAAACATAACTGTGAGGAATAGCACATGCCTCTTTACTGAGATCCTTCTTTGTAACCAATTTTGCAGCAAATTTCTGAGAATTTGGATATAGAGTATTTATATGTGCATATATATACTGATATATTTAGAATCTGTCTCTGTTGGGATATAAGACTATTGACTGCTTCCAGAAATGATCCTTAAACATTAGGAGTGGCTTACATAAATACAGATAATAGATTTCTAAACTTTAACATGAGCTTGAGAGGTTCTAGTTTTTGTTTAAATAAAATAAATTGGTTTTAGAATTGACCACTAATTGACGTAATTTCTTTATTTTTTTTACAGAAAATAACATAAGTCGATTTTCTAAATTGCCGTATTCCTAACAAACAAGTGATTTTCTTTTTAATGTATTTATCTGCAGTGGGAATGTATTTAGCTAACTTAATTTCACATAAACTCTATTTCCTTCTTAGCATACTTTATTAATTTATCATGTAAATTCCTCAATATTCAGACAAGGGCCAAGAAAAACAAGTAATTCCCAATGGTAACACAGTCATTTCAATTACCACCATGATTCAGGGTTGTTTAAAGTCAGGAAAATGAGTTTGTAGGGCAAAAGAATCAAATGCTAACACAGGAAGCAATCTGAGCATTTACAGTAAATCTGCTCATAGAATTCTACGGAAATATACATGAATGTCCTTCCTACATAAAGATGGGAGTAAAGACAGTAATATATCAACATTGTGAAAGTGGTCTTAGACTTTACCAAGAACATAAAATATAGGGTCCCTTACATCTACATAGCATATATATCTCATTCTTGATATTTCACACTGTTCTCTGACAGTTAAATTACAGTTTAGTCACATAGGGTCAACATGGCAAATCAAAATATTATAAAAGTTTTCAATTACCAGGGGAATAAATATAAAAAAGAGAAGTCTTTCACATCTTGTTTATGACCCACAATATTTATATAACTTTCCCCTACTATTTCATATCCTGTTGAAACACTGACATTGTGACATTTATCAAATTCACAAAATAGTCATTTACCGCATTCTGTTCTATTTTAATCTATCTGATATTTTTCATGAGCCTGAGGCCACAGAATCTAAGGGATATTCTATAAGGTAGTGATTATTTGCCCTGGGTTAGATATTAGAAAACCTGGGTTTGAATTCTAGCTCTTCTTTCTTTTATAAATATGATGTAGATTTCTTTTTGCTATCAGATACAGTTGCTTCTTTCTATTTTAATGCAAGAATATTAATTTTGCTGTACTAGAAAAGTGCTTAGCTAAAAAGCTGTATTTCCCAGACTCCTTTGCAATCAAATTTGACTATTGATATAGTTCTGGCTGATGACACATAAATGAAAGTTTTTCAGAAGAGTTTGAGGAAGCATATTAATATGAGGACAGTGTCTCAGGGGATAAGAAACTGCTGACTTCCATTCTGTCCCTTTTTCTATGTGAAAAGAGAAAAACTGGATGCTGGAGTTCAAGTGGCCCCTACCTCCCCTTTTTTTAACTATAAAACAATAGGCACATAGTACCGATAGACAGGTTTTTAGTTGTAAATCTGGAAAAAAACTGAGGCATGGCTTAAACAACAGTTTATTTGAGCCAAATTAAGTGACTGCAGCCTGGAAGGCACTTCCAAGTTACCTTGAGAAGTGCTCCAGAAAAACAAAAGTTGGGCTTATAAACGGAAAAGTACCATCAGAAGGGGAGGTGGTTACGAAATTGTTTGTTATGATTGGTGCTAGCATCTTTAAGTAGTCTTGGCAGTAAAGGATTGGTGGTAACAATCTGTGAGACAACCCTCAGTTAGAAATTCTTCATATTGACTGGAAGTTTGTGGAGCAACAGTCAACAGATGGTCAGCAGACAGAAGGTTGGCAGATATTGGTTATTATTCTCCCAGGAGTTTGTGACCCTTGTGGTTGGTTTTAAAAAGTTTAAAAGTTTAGGGTGTGTTCGGATATGATTGATTTTATGAGTTCAAGAGTTCAGGGTGCCTTGGATGTACATACCTGAAGCTCAAGTTAAAATGGCCTTCCAACTCCATTTTAGGTGCTTGACCAGACTGACACTATTTTTTTTCATCATTAGAAATATCAAAGTCCAAAATCGTGATTTTTATTATGGACCCACTATTCTAGTCTTAAGATGCTTACTTTCAGACTTTTCTTTATGTGATAAAAATGAAATTTTTAGTTGGTTTATGTTACTATTTATTTGGTTTATTCTTTTTAGATGAATGCATTTGCTAATTAATTCGTTAGCTTCACCATCATGGATATAATATTAATTTAGTCTGAACCTCAGCCCAATATTGAAAAATCATCATTCATTAAATAGGTCTATCAGTAATTATTTCAATAAGAGAGAATCAATTAAAACCATTGAGATAGAGGACTTATCACTGACAAAGACTGTGCAGTCAATAAACCATACTGTTATGTGCTATGTGAGAGGAAGAGCCTTTTCATTCTTTTTCTTCTTTTTAAAAAAAATTTTCCACTTGATATGTTACACCTAAGAAAAAAATAAAGCAATCAAGTATTTAATTATTTGATTTTAAGATAAATATAATCATGTGTCTTTACATGTCTTTTTCATTCTTAAACTTAACTAATCTATTTTGTAATTGCTCTAAATAATCATAAGTTATATAAATTATAAGTACAGTTAGTACAGTTATCTTCCTGGGTGAATATCAGCAGGTATGCATGATACACTGCTTTTAAAGTTTGTTTTCCCAAAACTTGCTCTGATTTCAAGCTTTTGAGAAATCCCCTAGGTACTACTGTTTATCTCAAAACATGAGAAAAAAATCTCTTTGAAGTGGGATAAACTGATTCGCTCAATAAAGTAAAAAAGTAAAAAAAAAAAAAAGGAAAGAAAGAAAAAAAGGAAAGAGGGAAAAAAAAGAAAAAAGATTGAGTATCACTTGAGTTCTCATACTTCTAAATTGATGTTTTGCTTCTTCTAAGACTCTAGGAAGGCACAAGTAAGGTAAATTTAGACAGCATCTGAATTGTTTCAAATAAACCAATAATTGAAAGGCATTACTATAGCAAATTTATTAATGATTTGAAGAGACTCTTTCAAAGAAATAAATTATTCAAACTGCCAAAAAAAAAGCATGCATCTTGCATGCTCTTTGAAAAGATGCATCATTATTCGTTGCTTTCAATATGTGTTTTCTCAATTTGAGTCAGCAATTTCTGGTGAGTTAATATACAATTAATTTATGTTAAGTAATTTTTGTTTCATTTACATTTCAAAGGATGAATAGAATTTTCAAATAGATGTTTATTACAATCTTAATATATAACACTTTAATCCATCCCTCTGTGCGGATAATTAATCAACTACTTGACAAATTACACTTACTAATATTTTCTCCTATTTCTACTGTGCCAGTTCTTTCCAGATTCACTCAAAAAATTATCTATTATTCATCATAAAATAAAATTATTTGCCTGATTTATTTAGCTGAGTTGTTTTCATGTTTGATTTTTACATTTTTAATTGTCACATTGTCAATTACTTCTAAACAATAATTGTTGACATTGACAATCAGACACAGACTTATTCACATGTGTATTCTCCTTACCAAATTCTTACAAAAATTTCCCAAACTTACACTTTTCTCTTCTCATTTGGATACCCATTACACAGAATCTAAAATATGTCACTACAAATTTTATAATATAAAATAGCAGTATTGAATTACAGAAAAAAAGAAAAACTAGTACTGAGTGAAATGTGAGTTGAGAGATTTCTAAAATATACATATACATATATATATATATATATATATATATATATATATATATATAAATCAAAAGATATGATGTATCTGCTTAACTAAAACTAGGGATGGGGGAACTGAAGATTTCTTCAGCCTAAATTGAAGTTCAATTTTTTAATCATTTATTCACTTAAAAATATTTAGAAAATGCTAGGCACATATATGGTATGTGATTAGCCTGTGAGAAACTTGAGTGAAGGGTCCTTGTCTCTTTGAGTCCTTTATCTCTATGTAGAAACTAAAGGAGCCCTATGGAGGAATGAAGGTGAAAAGATGGGTATAAAGGAGGTAGCATTCAGGCAGGGAAGGGCAAAAGAAGCAGTGGACAGAAGGAAAAGGAAGAAAGACAATGTGTCATTGTAACTAGAAGCATGGCTTGTGGCGGAAGATAGGTCTTATCTCCAAAGCTAACTCTTATATTTATGACCTATTCTTGGGCCTCATTTCCCTCATCTGAACAATGAGATTAATAGTATCTACTTCATAGAATCCTTGTGAGAAATATATGAAATCATTACTGCAAACTGTCTGGCACACAGTCTATACTTGATACATGATAATTTCTAATATCTGGATGAAAGTATCATAGGGATCTCCAGTTTTGAGGCCCTTTGGGATACTGGCTAAAGGAGTCAAGACCAAGCCAATTTTGTCTGACAAAGTGATGGAATTATGTGAACTCATAATTTTAAAATCTAGAATAATTCACATAAATTATAAAGCCAAAATAATGAGCTCTAATAGAGCAAGCAAAAATGCAAATTTAGGATGAAGAAGAAGTAACTAAAGTAGTTCCAAATAAATTCAGGACATGGTAGACAAAACTGAATGAAGTTAGAATGGATAAGAACGTTCAAGGGTCTGGAAGTCAGACTTTCCTTTTATTGTGTACTGACCAACCCCTCATCAAAACCCCGGGTTCTTCCTTGGCCAGAAGGATAAAGTTAAACTGCAAACTATCTGGGGACACGGGATGGGGAGTGGAATGATAAATATAGAAAGAAAAGCTTAAGACAAAATGACAGAAATTATTTAAGGCATTTGATTCTGACTTAGCAAAGAGTACTCTGTGCAGAGACACTATTGGTACCAAATATCAACTCTAATTTTTTGCAGGCTTTTTTGTTTGTTTTTGTTTTGTTTTGTTTTTCTTTTCCTCACAAGCCCAAGTCCACAAGAGACCAACAAGAGAGAAAAAAAAAAAAAGAAAGAAAAGAAAAGAAAACATAAAGGTCAAATTAAAACAAGAACATTTAGTTAAAGCTAAGAATATTCTGTGCAAAAAAAACTTTGGGAGAGATGCACAAGGATGTTGTAATGTTGTATCCTTGAACATCTCTATGAAAAACAAAAATGATGCATTTAATTGTGAGGTATATTAGCTCTATTACTAAACAAGAAATTAAACTCATATTAGCATTACAATATAAAACAGCCAAATTATAATAATACCTAATATTTCTCAAGCACCTACCTTTCCAAGCACTCTGGTAAGCCATGTAGATTTAACAAATTTATTTTGATTTTATGTTTTATTTATGTACTTATTTATTTATCTATCCAATTGACAAAAATTGTATATATTTATGGTGTACAACAAGATGTTTTGAAATATGTATATATCATGGAATGGTTAAAACAAGCTCATTAATATATGCATTGCTTCACATACTTATCATTTTTTTTTTGCAATGAGAACATTTAAAATCTACTCTCTTAGCTATTGTTTTTAAATTTAGTTACCATATTGCATAGTACATCTTTTGAACTTATTCCTTATTACTCATATCTAACTAAAATAAAATTTATTCTTTATCGATCTTCCATATAGACCCTTTTATAACTATTATTGCCTTTTCAAGTTTTTAAATAGAGATTTAGGTAAAATGCATAGTGAATAAATTGCAGAACTGAAATATTATCCCACTGAACCTGATGCCCAAAGCTGTCATCACCAAGCTAGGTTGCCTTTGTATGAATTAGAACCCTGGTTTATAATCCTTGTAAGAACCTTGAAGAAGAGCATAAATAGCAATATTCTTATTGGCTAGAAGAATACAATAGAATGTTTGTTTACATAAGGAGGAGAATAACGTAATCTTTTTTAATTCTTCATTTAAGAATAAGCCCTATTTATTATTCAAAAGTACTATAAAATGACACACTTGGAAATAATTGGGGATCTATTCTATGTATTTACTTCATTTTTGCCCCCCCCCATAATGCCATGGTGCTGTTTCTACTTACAAGACAGAAAATGGTGTCTGATATCTAAGGCTGAACCCCCTCAATTTCTGTAGCTTTCATGATATTGCAAAGGTACTTTTCTAGGAAAAATAAAAAAACCCAGCAAAATTAATTTTTCTTTTCATTCTTTTTTAAGAAAAGAAAGGAAAAAATCATTTTCTAAAACACCAAGTTTGAGATGCACACTATATTTTGTATCTCTGGACAAAGCAAAATTATACTTTAATTGAGCCATATGATCTCTCTCAGAATTAGCATGTTTGGAATATGAACTGTAAAGCACCAAGGACTCTTTCATCTGATATCCTTGGTGTGGATCAAACCAAGCTACCTCAGTATCTGGGATGCACACTTTAAATATGGTTTCTGCTTTCCTATGGCACCATCTTTGCAGTAAGAAAAGGGTATCATATGTGATGAACAGGATGGGTTAGAAAAATAGCACAACTTACTGTCTAGCTCTCTCCCCAAAATAGACGTTGTACTTGTGTACTTTAATCACTGGTCTTCCAAAGTCAAAATAAATTCCTATAAATGGCCTCTTAGAGGTAGTTTAGGAGAAGTACATCCTCACGGCAGAAAATGTTGGGTTATATAATTGTTTTGAACTGAATTGTGTCTTTCTAAAACTGGGTGATACACTGGAAGAGTTTTGGGTTTACACTAGCAAAAGCATAGATTGCCTTGAAGGTACTTTTGATAGAAATACAAATGATAAAGGTGATTCTGGTAAGGTGTCAGACAGAAAAAGAACATGCTATCAGAAACTGGAGGAAAGGTGTAACTTGTTATAAAGTGGCAAAGACCTTGGCTGAATTGTGTTCTAATGTTTAATGGAAGGCAGAATTTACAAGCAATGAAATTAGATATTTAGTAGACAATATTGTTAAGTGTTGAAGATACAGCTGAGCTTCTCCTTACTGCTTAAAGTATCACAAGAAAGAATTCTTTCCCGCCTGACTGCCTTTAAAGTGGGATGTCAGCTGTTTTCCTTCCTTAAACCTCAAGCTGAAACATCAGCTATTCCTGAGTCTTGAGCCTGCTGGCCTTCAGATGGGAACTGACACAACATCAACTTTCCTGCTTCTCAGGCCTTCAGACTCAAACTGGAACTAAACTGTCAGCTCTCCTGGTTCTCCAACAGCTGACTCACCCTGCAGATCTGGGGACTTGCCAGACTCCATTACTATCCAACCCAATTTCTTATAACAAATCTTTGATGTGTGTTCACAAACATGTACACACATATATAGATACATACGTATATATATTCATATGTATTACACACACATATACACACATACACATCTTAGTCCAGTTGAAGTTCTATAACAAACTATCACAGCTTGGGTGGCTTATAAACAAAAAACAAATTATTTTTCATAATTCTGGAGCCTGTGAAGTACCATATCAGAGTACTGGCAGATTTGGTGTCTGGTGAGGATCTGATTCCTCTTCATAGATGGTCATCATTTTTGCTGTGTCCTTACATACCAGAAAGGAGAGGGAACCCTACAGTCTCCATTATAAACACACCAATCTCATTCACGAGGGCTCCACCTTCATGAACTAATCACCTTCCTAAGGCCCCATTTTCTAATACCAGAACATTGGGGTTTAGGATTTCAAGATATGAATTTGGAGGGGACACAAACATTCTGACTATAGCAACATCCTATTGGTTCTATTTCTCTATAGAACTCTGACTAATACAAGAATATTACAAATGCAACATCTTGGGGTATTTCTAGATAACTGATGTTTACAGGAGTACCTTTTTTAACGCCCTTCACTTTACTGTGTTTCGCAGATATTATGTTTTTTACAAATTGAAGGTTTGTTGCGACCCTGTGTCCAGTGAGTCTATCAGCCTCATTTTTCCAACAGCATGTGCTCACTTCATGTCTCTGTGTCAGATTTTGGTAATTCTTGCAATATTACAATTTTTTATTATTGTATCTGTTTTGGTTATCTGTGATCAGTGATCTTTGATATTACTATTATAATTGTTTTGATCACAATGAGCTGAATCCATATAAGATGACAAACTTAATCAATAAATATTGTGCGTGTTCTGACTATTCCACCAACTGGTTGTTCCCCCATCTCTTTTTTTCTTTCTTCCAATATCTTTAATATGTTTAAAGAAATAAAGGTGGTAGGCTGAAACAATGAGTAAAGAGCAAAGACTATCAAAATTGACTCAGCAGATTTGAAAAAGAAACAAAATAGAACTTCTAAACCTAAACTTTTCCAGTTTCCTCTCTTGTAGCCATTTGCTAATATGCAGTTAAGTTATTGTTAATTACAGATGCCTAGCTCGACCATACACCAGTAGAACTATTTTTCCTATGTAGCTGTTTTGTATCCATTAACCAGTCTTTCACTACCCACTTCTCCCTCCTTTCCCCCAGTTCTGCTCTGTCCTGAAAGTTAAGCTTATTATTGTTTAACAAAAGTAATAGTATTAATATTGCTTCATATCAGTTTTTAACCACTCTAGAATTAATGTTCTGCAGACTTGAGTACTCTGTCAGCTATGTACATTTTAAAGAGCACATTTTTTAAATGAATTATTGGAGAGGCCATGAATATACATCTCTCAGATCTTCTACTGTTGACAGCATAAGTGACCATGCACCTCCTTTTTGTGCTCTGAATACTCCACCACATTAGCACCAAGGCTTTAACTAATGATGTTGGGTATTAGTGTAACCCTGATATGAATTAAGGAAGTAATGGATATTCCACCCTTTCTAATGTATATCTGCATAACTAGAATAAATGTTGAATTTTATTAAATGTCTTTTAAGCATCTGTGATTAAATTGTTTTTTCTCTTTGACATGCTGCCATCGAGTTATTTTAGAAAAAAAATTCATTCTGTTTAAAAAATTTATGTGTTCATATTATTTATTCTTTTACTGTGTTGTAAGTTTAAATTTGCTAATATTTTAAGATTTTCAATTTAAATTTATATTATGGCTTTGGATTTATTTTTATGAGAGTTTTGCTAGCTTTTTTTATATTCTACCCAATTTTACAACCAAGCTAATTCATAATATATGGGATTATTAATTCCTTAAAAGTACCAAAAAAAAAAATCATCTGTACTGGAAGGACTTTTAGAAATATTTATTAATTTTTCATAATTCCTGGTCAATTTATATATTCTACTCTTCTTTTAACCAATTCTAGAAATTCATATTTTTTCTAGCAACTTGATGATATGTTTGAGAATTTCATTCTTATAATTATAAATTGTTATATAGTTGTCTCACATTTTTATAATCCCCTATATTTATAATCCCCTATATTCTCTTCATATACTATTATGCATTTGTAATTTTAATTAATGCATACTTATTCTGATATAAAATTATTTTCTCCTCCCCCCAAATAAAGCCCATTAAATCAGAATTCCAAATTTTAAACTTTCCATGTGATTCTGTATCATGAGTGAAGTTCCATCATTCCCGCTAGGGGTTGGTTATATGTTCATCCCTAGTGCCCCAACAAACAGGATCTGTATGCATTGTCCTGGTCTGCCTCCTTCACTAGACAACTGTCTTGAAAGTAGGAATTGTGTCATTCCTTTTGTATACCCAGCACCTCCACAGTAACTCACTTACTGTAGGAGCTTAACATTAATCCTTTTCCTTAGGGTGAAGGCATGACATTGTTCACACTAAACATCAACCCTTATCTACCACATATTAATTTAATACGGATTTTTCCTTAGTCTCCTTGAAAGAAAAATTTTGAAGTTTCCTTACGTCTTTTTCAGGAGTAGAAAAGCCCTGGTTCTTGACTTTTATCCTATTCTTCTTATATTAGGATTTCATCTGTAGGATTCCAGAGCAGCCAGAAACCAAAATGCTTTAATCACCTGCTGGAAATTTAGCATGAAAAGAATGAATGTTAGTTTATTTTAGAGTAGACCTTCCTTCCACTTAGAATACCTGCCCCAAAACTTGTTCTCTCTAAGTAGGCAAAGAAAAAGACAAATTTTATATACAAGCCTTGAAACCTCTTACTATTTACACACACACACACACACACACACACACACACACACACACACACGCATGCATGCATGCTAGATTCTTGCCCATTTTTGGAGAGATTGATATTTTCTGACACTAACCATTCCTGCTTTCCTTTGTGTCAGACATTCCTTACTCCACTTTTCTGTAGTCATCATAGTCTTCCAGGACTTTATACTCTAAGGGATATTAAATCACCTGTCTCCACAACTTCACATGTAGGTTTCTTTTTACTAATGACTAAAAAAAGAAAAAAATAATAAAAATGTGAGTGCAAAATAAAAAAAAAATTGGCCTTAGTAAATGAAAAATAAAACATAGTTAACAAATTTTTTTAAAATTTCACTAATCTACATCAGCCAGGATTCATGCCACCCAATTTGATATAACCATTACTAGAAATTATCTTCCATGTATTGATTTTTTTCCTCAGCTGTGTAATTAATACTCTTTTTTTTTTTTTTTGGCAATGTCTTAGACTTTCAGTCTGTCTTAATTTGGCATAAAATATGAAAGGAAATTTTTTCTTTCACTATATTGTTATTAATCTCTTATTCTTCTCACATTTTAACTCACCATTTCTATCTATTTGAGTAAATTCCAAAGTGATGTTGTCCCACTGACTAGTCATCAGAATCATCAGCTGCCTCAGACTATCAGGGTCTGTAGCCATAGGAACTATCCCTATGATACTGGCTCAGACAGTCCATATCTATAATTTAATTATTTTCAACACATTAAGATGCTAGTTTCTCCAGTACTTATTTGCTTACTCATTCACTGACTCAAGAATAACTGCTTCTATCAGTGCTAATCATAATCCCCAAAGAATCCCAAATGCCATAATCCCAATGTTGAAATCCTGAAAGATCAAATTTCTAAAGACTGAAATTAACGTTTTAGATCTTGGAAATCACAATCCCAGAAGACTGAAATTCTGAATGTTGAAATCTGAAAGTCAAATTCTGGGGAAAGAATTAGTGCATTTTCAGTTGTATGCAAGACAGTTAGTTGCATTATTAGTTGCATCATGTTAGGCAAAACTATTACCGTCGTATTGTCTTTATTTAAAGATTAAGTATGGTTTAAGATGTGTATTGGGGCCAAGTTGACAAGGGATTTATGAACTTAATTTTAGTTGAATGTGAATGCATTCTCCAAGAAGAACGGTGCCATTAAAAAAAAAAAAAAAAAAAAAAGGCCGTTATTTGTCTAAATGCCAGACTTCAAAATGTAGCTACTGCTCATGAAATCTGGCCACCTCCATAATCTATCCCTGCAACACACTTCATATGTCATTTTTTTTCTTTTAGTTTCTCATCTTGTTTTTTTTTCTTTATTTTTTCCTTTTTTCAGTTTTACCCCCCACTATTTTAAATTGCTAGTATTATTTTTTTTACAATCTACTAGGCTATGTATTTTAATTTTGCATCATTTCCAATACTGGAGTGCTGTAGACTGGAGGCCCCCCAACCTCACTGAAGCTTAATCCTCACTATAACTTTTGACAGTGGGAAATCCTATTATGGTAATTGAAAGGTGGGTCCTTGAAGAGGTGATTAGATTATAGGACCATGCCACAGAGAATGGATTAAAGTAGGTGGTCATGGGCATGGTTCTGAGGGCTTTAAAAGGACAGTGCATGAGGAACTGTCTCTGTGCTCTCTCTGCTCCACTGTTTTCACAATGTGATACCCTGCCATCACTGTCACTACCACCAAGACCCTCAACAGCTGTTGAGGACTTGGACCAGGATTTTGAATTTTCCAGACTCAGAAACTGCAAGCAATAAATTTTGTTTACTTTATAAAATACCCAGTTCTGTGTAGTTTGTTATAAGCCACAGAAATGGACTAAAACATGGAGGTATAAATTATGTAAAGACTTTTAAAGAATTCAAACTTGTTTTATGCATCTTTTATGCAAATTTGACACCCTAAAAATGCACCATCACAATGTTGACTTTGCTTGCAAAAATATGTATGTTTTTATTGCCTATTTTATTGTTAAAGTGGCCTATAAAGTGTTCTGTTGTGTATTTAGGAAGGTACTTTAAAAAGTTCATGGAAAAATAGAATAAAAGGTAATAGAAATCTTTCCATGAACTTCTTGAAGTAACTTCATATATATTTCTCAAGTAAACTCCCTTTTTAAAAAATAAATAAATATATTTTAAATAATTTTTAAAATTATTTTTTCAAGAATTATAATTTTGATCTTTCAGGATTGTGTCTTTCGTGATTTTAGACTTTAGGAATTATGAATTTTGAGTTTTAACACTTGAGTATGGTGTTTGGGATTATGTCTTTCATGACTGTGTCTTTCAAGATTTTGGCTCAAACCCTCTGTGTACATATATGCTACTTGACAACAACAGTGTGGGTAGTGACCAAACAAGAGCAATAGTAACTCTGGCATTATTATTATTTTTATTTATTTATTTATTTTTATTTTTTTGCTGAGGATTGCTTTGACTATTGTTGTTCCATATGAATGTTAGGATTGTTTTTTCTATTTCTGTGAAGGAAGTCATTGGCATTTTGATGGGGACTACATTGAATCTGTAGATTGCTTTGGGTAGAATGGACATTTCACAAAAGAATATGGAATGTCTTTCCATCTTTTTGTGTCTTCTTTAATTTCTTTCAGTTGTGTTTGTAGTTCTACAATCAGTAGAGATCTTTCGCTTCCTTGGTTAAACTGATTCCAAGGTTTTTTTTTTTTTTTTTTTATAACTATTATAAATGGGCTTAATTTCTTTATTTTTCTTTCTGTTAGTTCATTATTGAAGAATATAAATGCAACTGATTTGGGGTGTTTATTTTGTATCCTGCAACACTACTGAATTTTTAACCAGCTCTAAGAATTTTTTGATAGAGGCTTTAGGTTTTTCTATATATAGGATGATTTCATCTGCAAATGGGGACAGCTTGACTACATCTTTTCCATATGAATGTTCTTTCTTTCTCTTGCCTGATTGCTTTGGCTAGTACCTCCAGTACTAAGTTAAAATAGGAGTAGTGAGAGTGGACATCCTTGTCTTGTTCCAGTTCTTAAAAGAAAAGCCTTCAGTTTTTCCCCATTCAGGATGATATTGGAGGTGGGCTTGTTGTAGATAGCTTTTATTGTGTTGAAATACTTTCCTTCTATACCTAATTTGCTGAGAATATCAGGAAGGAATGTTGAATTTTGTTGAA
Source organism: Cynocephalus volans (assembly GCF_027409185.1). Taxonomy (NCBI): domain Eukaryota; kingdom Metazoa; phylum Chordata; class Mammalia; order Dermoptera; family Cynocephalidae; genus Cynocephalus; species Cynocephalus volans. The sequence continues at coordinate 123,338,839 of NC_084463.1, read as the reverse complement.
TCCTTTTTCTATACCAATTGGGATAAACATATGGTTTTTGTTTTTATTGATTTTGTTGATGTGGTATACCACATTTATTGACTTGCATATGTTGAGCCATCTTTGCATTTCTGGGATGAATCCCACTTGATCCTGGTGTTACCTGACTTCAAATTACACAAAAAAGCTATAGCAACCCAAACAGCATGGTACTGCCATAAAAATAGACACTCAGAGCAGCTGAACAGAATAGGGAATCCAGCAATCAAACCACAAACTTACAGCCAACTGATAATTGACAAAGACAACAAAAACACACATTGGGGAAAAGACTGCCTCTTCAGTAAGTGGTGCTGAGAAAATTGGATATCCATATGCAGAAGAATGAAACCAGACCAGTACCTTTCACCACATACCAAAATCAACTCAGAATGGATTAATGTCTGAAGTATAAGGCCTGAAACTGTAAAACTACTAAGGGAAAATATAAGGGAAACACTTCAAGAACTACAACTGGGCACAGAATTTATGAACAAGACCCCAAAAGCACAAATAACAAAAGAAAAAATAAAGAAATAGGATTATATCAAATTGAAAAGCTTCCTCACCAAAAAGGAAATAATCAACAGAGTGAAATGACACCCTACACACTGGGAGAAAATATTTGCAAACTATATATCCAACAAAGGATTAATGTCCAGAACATACAAAGAAATCAAGCAACTACACAGTAAAAAAACCCAAATAACCCAATTAAAAAATGAGCAAAAAAGCTGAAAAGACATTTTTCTAAGGAAGACATATAAATGGCCAACAGGCACTTAAAAAATGCTCATCAACACTAATCATCAGGGAAATGCTAATTAAAATCGCATTGAGATATCACTTCATGCCAGTTAGACTGGCTATAATCAAAAAGATGAAGAATAACAAACGCTGGTGAGGACATGGAAAGAAGGGAATGTTCCCACTCTGTTGGTGGGACTATAAATTAATACAACTATTATGGAAAACAGTATGAAGTTTTCTCAAACAACTACAGATAGATCTTCCATATGACCCAGCACTCTCACTTCTAGGTATATACCCAAAGGAACAGAAATCATTATATGAAAGGGATACCTGCACTCCCATGTTCATCACAGCTCTACTTACAATAGCCAAGATATGGAACCAACCTAAATGTCCATCGATGTATGACTGGATAAGGAAAATGTGGTATATACACACCATGGAATACTACTCTGTGATAAACAAGAATGAAATTCTGCCATTCTTAGCAACATGGATGAGCAGAGAAAATTATGTTGAAGAAAATAAGCCAGGCACAGAAGGAAAAATACTGTATGTCCTCACTCATAAATGGGAGCTAGAGAGAGAGAAGGAAAGAAAGAAAGACCAGTAATGCGTTGGACTTGCAGAAGGAGAAAGTATACCTAGGCTTGCAGGGTGGGGTGGGTGGGGGGAGGTTGGGGATTAATTGGGTAAGTGAGGGACACAGGGAATAATTACAGTTTGTGGTAATGGGCATACTGATAGTATTGATCTGGCTATCACGTCTTGGGCACACATGGTGATGGTCAGCTTTGTACTCCATGAATATTCATAATCAACCAAAAAATAAATAAATAAATAAAGGAGCAAAAGTGCCCCTGCTCTCATGCATTTGAAGAATGACAGAGGATTCAGAACAGATAGGAAAACAGGAAATTGTAAAAAGTGTGATAAGTGTGTGTGATGGTTAATTTTAGGTATCAATTTAACTTGATTAAGGGATAGCCAGATAGCTAGTTAAGCATTACTTCTGGATAAGTCTGTGAGGGAGTTTCTGGAAGAGATTGGCATTTAAATCAGTGAACTGAATAAGAAAGGCCCACCACCCTCACCCCATGTGGGTGGGCACCATCTAATCAGCTGAGGGCCCAGATAGAATAAAGAGCCAAAGGAAAATCAAAAGCTCTCTCTCTGCGAGTTAGGGCACACTTCTTTTATAATTGGATATCACAACTCCAAGTTCTCTGGCCTTTGGACTCCAGGGCTTGTACCAGTGGCCTCGCAGTTTCTCAGGGCTTTGGCTTCAGGCTGAGAGTTACATCGTTGGCTTTCCTGGTTCTGAGGCCTTCAGACTCAGACTGAGCCGTGTTACTGGCTTCCCTGCTTCTGCAGCTTGCAGATGGCATATTGTGGGGCTTCTTAGCCTCCAGAACAACATAAGCCAATTTCTTTTATAAATGCCCTCTCACATTTCTTTCTGTATATATTCTATTCTTTGTTTCTCTCAAGAACCTTGACTAATATGATGCTATAGTGGTGCAAATTCTTGATGGACTGAAGCCCACAGGAAGTACCCAAGATAGGGTGTCAGGAAGACTTTCTGAGGGAAATAGTAACTATAAAATAAAAAATACTGAGAAATGAACTAGGGAAAGATAGGTAGTGGGGGTAGATAGGGACATAAAACATTACAGGCAGATCGATCAGAAAGAGCTTAGCAATTTAAGAAAGTAAGATTAGTACCGTGATATCTTGACAGAGAATGAGAGAAAGAGAAAGGGAGAATGAGAAAGGGGAAAAGAAGACTGGTTATGTTTGTGTAGAGTATGTATGAAGGGACACTCTAAGAGCAGAGGACCTGATAAACAATGTTACTAATAGGAGTAAGTGCAACTTAAATCAGGAGAGGTGTTTGACAAAGGCTTCTAGTTTTCCAAGCTTCCACAGGTCTTATACTTCAGCTACAGCAGAATGATTGATGTAACCTAAGCAAGACTCCCCACATCAGTGCCTTCTCTAGCTCTCTTCACCTCTCTCTCAATTTCTTACTCTCTTTTAATATAATCATCATATACCACCTCCCTCATGAAGTCTTCCATTCAATTCATTGAGTAAATGCATTTTTCCTTTCTCTAAATCTGCGTAACTTTGCTTAGTTTTTTCCCCCCTCTAACATAATACCTTGAACACATATTCCTGAGTTGTGCATATTTATAAGCTTATCTTCCCCTCTATAAGGAAAGGAGAAAAAGTTTAGTTAGGCTCTCTTGCCTCGCATCTCTTACAAATGGGCAAGATTCAGCACATTCACTTGAAACAAGTTAGAAAAGTAGTATAACTGTGCATGGGTGCCCATTTACTGGTTCAGCATGATTGTTGTAATTATGCAATGCTTGGCTTGTGGCTGCTATTGTGTACTAAAAGTATAAAGGTAACTGCTCTGAACTGCTGGTCTGCAGAGCCTGGAAGGTCGGCAGAGCACGGAGGGTCAGCAGAGCATGGAGGGTCAGTTGAGTAGAGCTTGAGCTTGTGTCTGAGAATAAAGCATGTCTGTGAGGCTCACACCTGAAGAATAAAGTATGTCTACCTTGCATAAAGCTGGCAGATATTTTCTTTCAATTACCTGACTCACGGCCTGCACAGGAAGGGGTAGAAGGATCTGAGATTCCTGCCTGACACCCTCCCATTGACTAGCTTCTTCAGGGCAGGTCCTAAATATTTTAGAATCCCCTATAATATCATCATTCAAAATGTATTAAACAGTACTGTTTAATTAGGAAAAGAAGAAAATGCTTAAAAAACTGATGCTGTAATTTTTATAGGACTTCTATTTCACAAAAAACTCCTAATATTATTTGGAGTGGAAAGGTTGGAAATTCACAGAATATAAGTTTTTTGTTTTGTTTTGTTTTTTACATTCACTCTTTCATTCAACTCTATGTTCATTATTTTACATACATCTAACTCTTATTGTCAGTTTATCTGATGCTACTAAAACTGCAATTTAGGATGTATTTTTTTCTGTTGAAAGAGCATCTTTTGCAACTAATTAAAAGGCTGAAACACTAGCTTTCAGGTGGATTAAATAGAAGGAGCTCAAAGGAAAGTAGTTATATCTACTTTTAAATATCATTTCTTCATCAGAAAGATAAACCAGATATGTAAATGCATTTCTTTAATCTGAACACTTCAAAATAATTTGAAAATGGTGTTCAACAAATTGGGGGAACATGAAAAATATCTTTTTATTTTTTATTTAGATAAGAAACTGATTATTTATTGTTGATTAGCAGATGTTCAAGTTTTCTCTCAGCAAAACAAAACAAAACAACAACAACAAAAATAATATAGAATTCCACATTCACTAAAATTTTTAATTTTTAATCTAATTACTTACACACACGGCTTGCCCTAATGTAAATAATAGATCTGTATTACTGAAGTTGAGAATTCACCAGTGTAATGGCAAGTGTACTTCACATGTAAGGGTTCTTCAAAAGTTCACAAAAAAATGGAATTAAAAGACAATATGAATCCTTCCAAAAACTTTTTGAAGTACCCTCATATAAGAATACTGTAGCAATAATATTGAGCCTTACAAAGAGCAAGGTTTTTTAAATTTATTTTCTTATTTTTCTCTTATAACTTCCCAGAGTTATGTATTCTGATGCTTTAATTTTTCAGATGAACAAAAACTGAAAATTAGAGAGCTGAGCTGAGGACATACAGGAAGAAAAGGGCAAAGCTAGAATGTAAACTCATATCAGTATAACTTCAGAATCTAAGTTTTTACCAACATATACTGCAAGTTTAGGGTCATTATCTCCATACAGTTAGTAGTGGTGTTGCTTTGCCTAAGTCTGCATGCTCCTTCCTCCACCTTCCTTCATTTATTTTCACCATTTACTGTATCACAAAAACACAGTTTTGAAAACTTAAAGAATTAAATTTTAAAATTAAAATCTAATCAGATTTGCATTAAATTTAAAGGATTATGGCCTATTTAGTGCCTTTCTTGCACTGGGTCTAATCTAAATAGCATATGTATAAAACCTGAAGAATAGGGGAATATGACTTTGTTCAGAAAAAAGTTAAATTTTTGATTTTGCTTTTTCTTTTTGAACAAATTTATAGTTTACATACTCTATGAGTTTGAAAGTACCATAAATGATTTCATTTAGCTAATCAACCATCCCTCAATTCTATTGAACATATCTTTGACAAGATAATCTAATAGTGCTAGTGAATTTAATACTTCCTAAAGCCTCCAATTTTACTCTCTGGGTAGCACAAAATTTCTACCTCCTATTGATCACAATCCCATCACCCTAAACTTCCAATTGATCTTTATTATATCGTCCTGCAGGCAGAGTGAAAAGTTTCTAACTCTTTACTATGTGTTATCATTCAAATATTTGAGACTAAGGCAACAAACACATTCCTTCATCTATTCCTCAAAATGATGCTTTAAAATGCCCTTATTGTCCTTAATGGCTTCAGGTTTGGATTTATCCCTCTTAAAAAAACCCAGCAGCCAGAACTCAATAGGATACTAAAGAAAATGTCAGTCAGCTGAACAAGACTCCTAACATATTTTCTGGGAAATTGTTTTTCTATTAATCCTCAGTTAAATTATATTAATTTTCTTGACAGTTAAATTACACTGATGAGTAACTAAATCTTTAGTTAACTAAGATGCCTAAGATGTTTTCAATTGATGCTGCATGTTGAGCCACATCTTCTATCTTAGCTATTATTGCTGTTTTTCTGACCAGATGCAAGACCTCCACAAGGTAAATATTATTTTAGTTTCTGAATCAAATAATCCTTGATTTAAAGCTTCAAACAGACAAGGTTGAGACATTTACAGTTTGGTATACAAGTCCAGACATCTCTCCAAACATTAATAAAATCAGAAACAAGTGATCAGTTCATTAATAAATTATTTTAAAGAAACAAATTCAAGGTTTTTTTGTAGGTTAGTAAAAATATCAGGGATCAAATGTTATCATCAAAGACTTAAGAATAGGCTGAATTGAAACTGAGGAGAAACACTTCTTTCTTAATAAATACTGGTAATAAAAAATTACATTCGTGATTTAAAGTTACATGCAAAGTATAGAGTATAACATTTTTTCCGAAAACAATTTTACATTTTATCATTTACTCTTAAATGTACACTTAATAAAATATTTCAAAATAAGAAAAAAGTAACATGTTCCAATCCCATGATTGGAACTAATAAGACTATTCATTTTTCTGTTTTCTCTTAGTCTTTATTCAAATATATAAACAATATATTTTTAAATATACATTTTTAAATTCTAGAACTATATATCACGGGAAAAGCCTGACATCATATCATACATATATCCTTAGAATATTGGGGAAGTAAAGCAGTCCAGTAGAAAAAAATATTTGCTTAGCCAAATGATTTCAGTTTTCTACAGTTGCAATTCTCAATTTAGCTTTTTATGTTCTCCCTACTGGCACTTTAAACTGGATACAGAAGCTAACGCCTAGCCATCAGTACTTTCGGGTCATATTGACAAAGAAAAGCAAACGTTAAACTTCTGTGCGCTACACAGCAAATGTGCCAGGAGGAAAAACAGTTCCCTGGCACCGTCTGCACAAAGACTTTCTCCCTCAGAACCATACAGAGAAACACTTTCAAGGTCTTTTCAGTCCCAAGAGAGCTGGAGGACACAACTACGGGGATTTACTCATCTTTTCTCACACAGAGAGAAGGCAATGCCACTAAAGGAGATGACCTGCTTAAATAACTCAAATGTGAAATGAATTTTCAGCACTTAAAAGGTAAAGATGGGGAGTTTACAGAAAATGGTGTGGACATGATATACTGTAGTGCAGCTTAGAACTGACATTTTCACTTGTGATGTCTCTGGGTCGCTGAAGCATTGTGCACTGAGTGGTAAATAAACCTCAAAAGGAAAAAAAGGAGAGAGAAAACTACTTTTAAACAAGAAGATTTTTGAAAATGATTCGTGCTATAAAACATCTCTCTACATTATATGAAAGAATCTTCCTCATAATAGGTGTGATTTAACTTGCCTAAAAGCCTCAGTATAAAAATAACGTCCTTATTGAAGATTTTTGTGTAAGTGATTTGCTTCTTACAGGAATTTAAGATTTAGAGATTAACATGAGGCATTTAGACATAAGTAAAAAAAAAAGACAAACTTTCAATTATCAAATAAATTTATGTATTCTCTATTTTATTTTTAATGATGGTTATTCTAGTAATGGAGATAATGAGGGCCTTTATTGAATGTGCACTGCGAACAAAGCACCTTCTACACTTTCTACATATTTTATCTTTTTTCTAATTAATACTTATAATACTTATAAGTGTATAATTATTCCTATTTTGAATTTAGGCTATTTGAAACAGATCAAGCAACTTGGCCAAAATCAAATAGTTGATAAGCTTTACAGGTGAAATTTTAATTATCAATTTACTTTGACACTAACTCAAAACAATTTTGGCTTTGATATGTAAAATCTAAATACACACAGAAGCAGGGGCACTCACACACACAAACACATGTACACACACATGAATAAACATACTACTTAAAGATTAAAACAGGCTTGGCAAACGTTTTCTGTAAAGGGTCAGAAAGGAAGTACTTTAGATGCTGTGAGATGTGTGGTCTCTGTCACAACTGTTCAGAGTCGCCACTGTTCCTCAAAAGCAGCCATGAACAGTATGTAAACAAAGGAGCATGGCTGTGTTCTAATAAAATTTTATGTACACAAACAGGTTGCAGGATTTGGCCTCTAGGTGGTGGTTTGCCTTTCATAGCTTTAAGTATTGTAAAATCTGGAAAAAGTTTATATTTTTTTCCATTATAACAAAAAAATTGCATTTTTAAAAATTTTTTATTAAACATACATGTGGGGTACATTGATTTTCAATAATTGTGTAGAATGTGTGGTGGTTAGATCAGTATAGTTAGCTTATTCATCATTACAATAAGAAAGCATTCTTTGTGTCCATTGACCAATTTCTCATTAGCCCCCCTCCAACTCCTCCTCCCGTCCCCCTTTCCACCTCTAGTTTTCTAAAAGTTCAATGTATTAATGTGATTTTTGTTTCTTTCTTTCTCTCTGTCTCTCTTTACTGTTCATTTATTTATGGATTCAGCTCCCAGTTATGAGTGAGAACATGCAATATTTCTCTTTCTGTACCTGGGTTGTTTCACTTTGAATAATTTTCTCCAGTCTCATCCATGTTGCTGCAAAAAGTACAATTTCATTCTTTTTTATGGCTGAGTGGTATTCCATTGTGTATATATACCACAATTTCCTTATCCAGTCATCCATCAATGGACATTTAGGTTGGTACCATCACCTAACTATTGTAAACAGAGCTGCAATAAACATGGGAGTGCAGGTATCCCTTTGACCTGATATATCCCCAGGAATGGGATTGCTGGATCATATGGAAGTTCTATCTGTAGTTGGGTAAGGAGCCTCGATACTGTTCTCCATATTGGCTGTACTAATTTACAGTCCCACCAACAGTGCAAGAGGGTTCCTCTCTCTTTACATCCTCACCAGCATTTGTAATTCTCTGTCTCTTTTATAATAGCCAGTCTGATTGGGGTGAAGTGATATCTCGAAGTGGTTTTGATTTGCATTTCCCTGATAATTAGTGATTTAAAGCATTTCTTCATATACCTGTTGGCCATTTGTATGTCTTCCTTTGAGAAATGTCTATTCAGCTCCTTTGCCCATTTTTAAATTTGATTATTTGTTTTTTTGCTGTAAAGTTGTCCAAGCTCTTTGTATATTCTGGATATTAATCCCTTGTCAGATGCATATTTTGCAAATATTTTCTCCCACTCTGTAGGATGTCTTTTCACTCCATCAATTTTTTCCTTTGCTGTGCAGAAGTTTTTACCTTGATATAATCCCATTTGTTTATTTTTTCTTTTGTTGCCTATTCTTTTGGGGTGTTACTCATGATGTCATTGCCCAGTCCTAAATCCTGAAGTATTTCCATTATGTTTCCTTCTAGAAGTTTTGAAGTTTCAGGCTTTATATTTAGGTCTCTAATCCATTTTGAGTTGATTTTGGTATATGGTGAAAGGTACAGATCAAGTTTCATTCTTCTACAAATGGATATCCAGTTTTTCCAACACTATTTATTGAAATGGCAGTATTTCCCCTATGTATGTTCTTGGTGCCTTTGTCAAAGATCTGGTAGCTATAAATACGTCGGTTGATTTCTGAGATCTCTATTCTGTTCCACTGGTCCTTGTGTCTGTTTCTATGCCAGTACCATGCTGTTTTTGTACTACAGATTTGTAATATAGTTTGAAGTCAGGAAGTGTAGCAAATAGTTTCATAGTCTAGAGTAGTTTCTAAAAGAATTTCTAAAGCAGTTAGAGTAATCAAAGATCTTCCTTTCAGAACTGTTGCTCAAAAATAAGATAAGCCAAATGAGATTTTTTTTCTGTTTTTGCTTAATTAATCAGTTTTCCTGGCCAATTATTTTGCATCCATCTAGTATGTCATTTTCTCTTACAAAAGAAGATATGGGGGAAACAAATAAATCAACTTATCCTAGCATGAAACAAAAGAAAATGTAGTTTTTTGACAAAGTATCAAACTGTTGCAAATGCTAGTACTTGGATTTTTTATGTCTTTATTACTTCAGGAGTGGTATGTACATAAAGGAAATATATAATTTCTATATATCTTAATTTTCTCAGAGCAGAAACTTGGTACTATTGCCCTGTGTAACTTTTCCTACAATTTCATTTCATATCTTTCTTCCTTTGTAATTGAAGATTAATCTTCTAAATAGTCAGGTACAAATAAAAGTAATCTTCTGCATAAATCTTCACCACAGATCTATAAATAATTACTAAACTGCTAAGAGTGGCATAGCCATTCATCAGAGCTTTGGATCATCTCTTTTTATGACTGAAAGTAATTATTACCTAATTTGTCATTAAACTAATTAGCTAGAATTTTGCATGGAAACAGTTTTGTATAATCATCTATAGCACTCTGTGAAAAGCAATGTTCCAGGATGTCCCTAGATAAATATTTTCATTAACTTTAAAAATTTATTACTTAACTGCACTTCCTTCCTTCAACAATCCTGTAACATCTATAATATAGGATTAGTGTTTTCCAAAAAGAGACATGTCTCTTTTCTTCCTTGGTGTCTTTCTTTTTCCAATTAGTCCTTTAACTTTCATCTCTATGTCACGGGAAGCTAGGTACACTCATGAATTTCAGCACATACACACACACATTATATATTAGTGCATTTTTATTTTGCTCATAAATCACAAATCCAAATCCATATCAAAAAATATATTTTGTAAAATATTTAAGTAACTAGAGAAACATGCATGGCAAATTAACATCACTGATATGCCAGCAACATTCTGTAATAAGCCTATAATATTTCTGAAGAATGCATTAAACTTAGGCCGAAGAAATAAAGCTTTGTTTATCATTTGTATCAATAAGTGCAAAGGTAGGAAATTCATGAATGGTGGAGCTACTAAATCTTTCAGGTCTACCTTTGTTTCTGCTCTGCCATCCTGAATCTATTGGTCATCGTACATATGTTTGTCAATTGACATGAAGGGATTAAATAGCATATGAAAAAACTAGTATTTGGACACAGATCTGTTTGGCTGCAAAATTATAGAGTCCCAACTCAGCCCCTCCATCTCTACCCCAACAAATAACAGCTCCATGAAACATAGCCTCACTGTCTCAAGGAGACCACTAGGTATTTGCAGACACACATTGCCATTTGAATTTAATTTCTCAGGCTGAAAGGTAAAAGTATATATAGGCACACACTTCTCTGGATTAATGCTATGACATTACAGAACCAAAAACAGTTTTATTCAAAAAATCATTTACATTACATTAAAACAATATTTTCCTTCAAATTTGTCTCCTTTAACCAGACTTCAATTTCTTCTATCACTGAATTTTGGTCTATTACCTCAAACTGACTTTCTCATTATGCTGCTCTGGAAAAAGACACTCCCTAACCCTGGAAAAGTTTAAATCTACTCTTAAAAATGGGAATACAGGAATTTTAAAGCAAAATAATAAAGTCTGTTCTAAAAGTATCTTTCACAAATATTTAAACATTAAAATAGGCTACCTAGAATTTTTATAAAATGGCTTTTGAAAAGATAGCAGAAGAACAAAGAAGCCATATATTATCCTTCAAGTTGGACATAGGTGCCACAGGGGTGCCCTACAAAGAGGCAGGCAATCTTTATTTGATGCAACTGGAGGCACCAGTAGCAAAAGAAAAATTCATATATTATTGGTAATTTCATATTTGCTGCTTCAGTAGCTCAAAATTTCTACTGGGTTAACATACAAATCTGGCTCCACTTAAAAACTGGAGTACTTGTGTTGAGATACTTTCCATCTGTACCTAATTTGTAGAGAGTCTTTATCACGAACGAATGTTGAATTTTGTCAGATGCTTTTTCAGCATCTATAGAGATGATCATATGGTTTTTGTCTTTGCTTTTATTGATGTGCTGTATTACATTTATTGATTTGCATGTGTAGAACCAACCTTGCATCCCTGGGATAAATCCCACTTGATCATGGTGGATAATTTTGTGTATGTGTTACTATATTCTGTTAGCTAGTATTTTATTGAGGATTTTTGCATCTATATTTATCAAGGATACTGGCCTGTAGTTTTGTATTTTTTATGTATCTTTGGGAGCTAAAAATAAATAAATAAATAAATAAATAAATATACAAACAAAGGGTGGGGGGAAGTAGACATGACAATCACAACAATTCCTTGAACTTGTTAAGACAAGTGAACAGATATGATGCAGTGGTGGGGGAGAGGGGAAGAGGAACAGGTAAAGTGTTATGAAAATCAACTACAATATATATTGAGAAGTTAAAATAAAATTTAAAAAAAAAAAAAAAAAAAACTGGAGTACTTTCCAGTGAAACCAACCTGGGAGGAAACTGCACCACAGTCTTCCAGATGTGTGGCTGATTGCTTTGTTTAGCTAATGCATGCTTTAATACTGACCTAAAGCTCAGCATCAAGGAAGTTGGGGGGGAAATTTTTTACACTACCAGTTATAGCATTATTCTTTTTGAGCACTGGCATTTTGTGGTAACTCTTAACTGTGCCAGTCCCTAATTCACCAGCTTTGCATTCAGTCATCATCTCATTCAAGTATGGCTTTACTTGGTGATAGTAGCCATAATTAAGTGACTTGGCATGTTTGACTTTCAGGAGTAACAAAAATGGTTTTGGATTTTCTTTGTTTTATTGCCTAAAAATGTATAAAATATCAGAACTTCACATTTTATATACTAGTATCTGGGTATTAGTATTTTACAGGAACCATAGGGTGACTACATATATAAATATCTAAAAATATATATAACATATATAAATATATTTGTCACTTTTTTGTAAACTAAGTGCCTTACTAAGTGCCATTTCAATGTTACAATCATTTTTAGAGTTATTGTAATCAATGTGAATATCATGTTTTTTCAAATCTGTTCTAAGCCTATATTGTTTGCTTTGTGAACATATGTGTATTGTATGTATTCTGTATAGTTACATTGTACTGAAATACTAGCTTGTTTGATAAAAAGGAAAGTATGTATTGAGTACCTTTTTGCCAACCTGATTATTTAACTTTTTAAAAAAAGCTTAACTTTTTTTGAAAAATAATCTTTGAATTGACCATTATTACACAGTCATAAACAAAGTTTCGATTAGAAGGGATAGGCAAGGAAAAACTAGTTTTGGGTGTCTTTGGATAGAAACATGAGACTAAGATTTGTCTTTACTTTTTCTTATTAAAATATCTTATTAATGCTTTATGAGAAAAAATGTTAGGACAGAAGTAAAGAAGGATGATAAAAAAGACAAATGTTCATGAACTTTTAAATCTCCAGTTCAGAGAAAGTTTTCACTAGAGACAAGATTTTACTTAACTCCAATCTTTTCACAGGAAGTCTCAATTCTAAATTACTAGAATCATGGAAAACCAACAGGTCATAGGTTAACTGAGATACACTGCAAAATTAGGATGAAAACACTCCTTATTTAACTTTCTTTTTTGATAGGTAGTCATTAGCAATTTGATGTCTCATTATATGGACTGAAATACTGTGGGAGGATACCTTCAATCCACTGCTAATTGTTTTATTTTGGCATTTTGGGGACAACTACAAATTTTTATTTTTTAAGTATTTTTTTGTTATCATTTTTTTTCTTTATCATATCCACATCCATCTATGATTTTAACATGGAATAACTATCATGCTACAAAAGTACTGAAAACCCATTAGTTTTCAAACCCATTTTTTTCCAGCCTTCATTCCTCTACTTTTCACTGTCCAAGATACAAATCCAATAAGATTTTTACAGAGGGCAACCTGGGTGCTTAGCCTGTGGTTTTTAGATGACCAAAGGTTAAAAATAGAAAGTGATGATTTACATAGTTCAGTGTTTATGACATTATCTTTTTCTGTTTTAAAAAATACAAATCCTTAATGTTATGTTTATTCCAAAGATGAAAATTCATATGGTAAGAAAAATTACACGATCACTTTACATATCTATTAAACTATTCTCTAAATGTCTCATAAACATAATACATGCTTTATTCTATTTTGGAAAACATTAAAAGTCCTATTTAGTTTTAAGTGTGGGTGTTTGGTTGTGTCATGAAAAGTGGTGATCAAAGAAAGTCATACACATGGTTGTGCTAATGATGGTGACGGATGATGAGGAAAATAATGAGGAAAACAAAAGTTAATTTTCATTAAGTTATTTCCTTTGTAACTCAGATTGTGTAAGCAAGTATTATGGATTAACTTCATGTAAGAGTGACATGCACTTCTCAAAAGCTAATTAGAATCTAAACATTACCCCAGCATGTGACTGGGTTAAAGGAAATAATAAATATAATAAATTTTCTGAGAGACCTTTATTATACTTATTAATGTAATAAATGATAATTGTATTTATGTAGTTAACATATAAAAACAAATATTAACTTGCTTTACATTCTTACAGATGTTCCAAATATTAACTTGTTTGTACATAATTTTGTTTTCATGAAAATATTTATATGGGATAAATTATAGAAAGTAGAATTGTCATAGTATTTAAGCCTCAAAATTTTTTTAAAAATTTAAAATTTTTATTCCAAAAGTTATATAATTTCACATTTCACTTTGACTATGTATGAGTCTCCTTGTGACTGCTTATTAGTCAGCACTGAATTTTTTTCATTTTTTAATGTGCAAGTTTGGTATATGAGAACTGATAATGTGTTTTTTTAAATTCATGCTTTTGTTCAATTTTAGGAAGTTAAGAATATTTTTCATATATTTAATTTTTAAAAATTATATTCCCATAAATTTTCATGTTCTTGATCAATTCTTATATAAATGTATATCAATAATTTAAATAATTTTCGTGCATGATAGATATGTGACTGTCTTTTTGCTATCTTTAATAGAATTATAATTTCAGGAACAACATAAAAGAAGAATTATACTAGTGTATTTGTGATGAATACACATAATCACTCTTGAGAAAAGTAGGCAGGTGGCTCAATGCTACACTTCTTTTATCTAACACAGCTTGGATTTTTGAAAAATAAAGCTAGGAAGCAAAAAAATTTCAAAGTGTAAACTAAAAACTGAGATAGATTTTACCCATATAAGGAAGGAAACTTACTTGCTAGTTTGTGTCTTACAAAATGTGCAGACCCAATGGTGAGTAAATCAGTTCTTTAAAAAAAAATTATCTATTTTAAGTAGCTACTCTGTCATTAATATAAATGTATTTATATGTTGAATACATATATGCTCTACTTTAGCAAAATATATTTCTATTACAATAGCAATCTTGGGCACAAGCCATCATGAGTCTAGAAATGTTTTAAAATCACATGTCAAGAAAATAAGTAAAACATTCATTTTTTAAAAGGATATTTTTTGATAAGAGGATTTTTACATACACATGTAAAGGTATTTTTTTTTTTTTTTGGAAATAACCATTGATTTTATTTCAGAAAGTAGGCTTGTATTTAATTTGTCAACATTTATTTATTAACTACATCATTATAAGTCTCAGCAGTTTGATTGTCTTCAAATTGGTAGCACTGAAAAAAATCAACACATTGACTTGTTTCATAGAGCTTAGTACAAACAAATCAAAGAACCAAGGTTAAACTTTATGTAATTTGTGGTGGGAAATATCTAAAGGGAAGTTTAGAAATTCAGTTTATCAGACTTCCAACAGTCTGCATTACCAAGGGCCAGCCAAAGAAATAGGCACTTTCATTTTTTAACTCTATCATAATAATATTACCCAACGTTTTGCTCAACACTTTCTGAAGATGGTCTTACAAAATAATTGTTTTATGACTTAATGCCATGAAAAAAACTTTCTCTGTAAAAATCAATTAAAAAATCTTTCTTTCCTTCCTTCCTTCTCAGTACCCAGTTATGAGTAAGGATGTGCAGTATTTCTCTTTCTGTGTCTGGCTTATTTCACTTAACATAATTTTCTCCAGCCTCACCCATATTCCTGCAAATGGAAGAATTTAATTATCTCTTTATGACTGAGTAGTATTTCACTGTGTAAATATACTACATTTTCCTTATGCAGTCATCCATTGATGGACGTTTAAGTTGGTTCTATGTTTTGGTTATTGTAAATAGAGCTGCAATGCACATGGGAGTTCATGTATCCCTTTGACATGATGATTTCTATTCCTTTGGATATATACCCAGTAGTGGGATTTCCGGTCACCAAAGCACAAGCAACAAAAGAAAACAAACAAACAAATGGAATTATTTCAAATCAAAAAGCATCTGCACAGCAAAGGAAACAATCAGCGGAGTGGAAAGACAACCTATGGAATGGGAGAAAATATTTCTAAACTATACATCTGACAAGGGATTAATATCCAGAATATATAAGGAACTTAACAGCTATACAGAAAAAAAAAATCCAATTAAAAAATGGGCAGAGGAGATGAATAGGCATTTTTCAAAGGAAGATATACAAATGGCCAACTGGTATATGAAAAAATGTTCAATGTCACTAACCATCAGGGAAATGAAAATCAAAACCACACTGAGATATATTTTCTCACCCCAGTTAGACTGGCCACTATTAAAAAGAACAAGAATAACAAATGCTGGCGAGAATGCAGGGGAAGGGAAATTCTTCTACACTATTGGTGGGACTGTAAATTAGCACAGCCATTATGGAAAACAATATGGAGATTTCTCAAACAACTACAGAAAGAACTACCATACGTATTACCTTTTAATTCAATTTTTTAATGAACTTTTGAAGTACCCTTACATAGCACTACATTTTCAGGGAAGTGATTCTAAATATTATCAAGCAGATAGACAATTTTAGTGCATGAGAATTGGAATGATATAAATTGCCATGTTTCCGTCTTTGTAAGGCTCCCAAGCTTTCTAAAGATAATTTTGTGGACTGCATATAGCAAGCCTTCTATATCTATCTATCTGTCATCTACCTGTCACTGTCTAATTTGTTCATCTACTACAAAAGGCATCTACTCTAAAATTATAAAGGCATAACTTTAGGGACAAGTTGAAGTACAAAGAAATAAAAACACTTGTTGAATTACTCTAAAGAAAATGAGCATTGCCTGGACAGTGGAGAATAAAAGCTGACATCCTTGCTGGTAGCTACAGTTGTTCTCATCTCTAAAAGTTCACTAATCTTTATGGTTCTTTCAATATCTGCATTTATTTATGATAATTTGGGAAATGACATCATCATAATTGCTTCTGCCAAATCAAGGGGAATTTGATTTAACAAGGCTTTTGGATACTTTTCCTGCAGTAGATTATTATTATTCATTGGTAGCTTCATATAAAAGTCTTGAAAGCTTAAATATAGCTTCTTCCACCTTAACAAAGACAAAAAGAAGATTCTGCATTGTTTTTCAAGGTCACCTTAACTTTTCCTTGCTCCATGACTTAAAACTGATCACATAAGCCTTATAAACTATATTTTATTCACAGTGAAATGCTTAAAACTAAATTATTTTTGAGGTGATAATACTGGAATGTCATAAAAGGGTGAAATTTTTTTTTTCTGGTCCTGCAATTTAACAAAAACTATAATTTATATTGCATGATATGTGAAACTAGGACTTTCATATTCTTCTCATAAGCCTAGCCCACTGCTGCCTATCAGGTTAATATTGAAAAAATTGCTTTTCAATAGTTTACAATCAAGTTGGTGGATTGATTTAGAACTGTGGTGTCAATTGAAAGCTTGCTTTCTCCCTAGATTCTGTACCAATGAATATAAAGCAGTTAATGGACTGAAATACAAACTGTGCTATTCTCTGCTCTATAAAGGCATCATTATTATTGTGTGTGTGGACTTCAGGAAAAGGATTGATTATCATTTGGTCTTTTGATACTTAAGAGTCTATATAACAGATTCGACAAAAATAATAACAAAAAATAATAGGTAACGTTTAAACTAGATGTCACAATAGTTGGTAGAGTAGAATCTTTCTATAAAAGAGTTCTCATCTGTACAGGAAAGCTCTGCTGCCAGCCTGTTTCAACAAAGTTTGAATTCTCAACAGGACAAACGTCATCCTTCAAGACGGTCCACACCTGGTTAAATCATCCCCCTCCTTTTCCCTGCATGGTCTGTGGAAGAGGCCTGCTATAGGGTCTCGAATTACAATGTACAGCCTGTAAAAACTGTTTCACTTTAAAACATATATTGTTGTATTATTTTTCCTAATGAAATGTAGTCATTAGAATCTATAGCACTTGGCAGAAAATGACACAGCTGGCCAACTCAATTCTTGAAGTACTTCAGGGTCCAAAATAAATAATTTGAGAATCATAGCATCTAGGGCAAATTAAATCCTGACTCATTCTTGTAATAAACAGAAAAGAAAATCAAACTCTTCTCTCTCCTTTGCTTCACCTAACTGGGGCACTTTGGTAAGTTTTCACACAATGAGAATAAGTTGAGAAAGTTTTATTTTACATTGTCTAAACAAAATCATTTTTAAATAACGGTTGCACTAATACTTAATATTCTCTTCTCCACTACTTCTAAAGCCCAAGATTAGAGATATTTTAATAAGACCAGAGTTGATATACCACAAAAGTTAGGAAGCAAGGGTGCACTGAAATCCAGTCAAATAAAAATTACCTGTCCAGAGAAATTAGGGAAAACCTCATTTAAGCTACTAAAATAATAAGTTACTTCATTTAGCTTGTTTACTTGTAAATCTTGGTTACCAGTATCCTTAATTGGAATTAAATAAGCAATCTAAATGTGCTAACCAAATAGGTTGAATAACATTTCCACAATCTGTACTGTAATAGATTGCTAAATGTAAACTAATTCAATCAAAATGGCAATAGTCTTAAAGTGCTGGAATTACATGAAGTTTTAATTTTTGTTTTTGTACTTTTCTGTATCATCAGAATTGTGTAAAATGAACATACAAGGCAACTTCAAAATGTTTGTGGAATAGAAAATAGAATTAAAAGGTATATGAATCTTTCCAGGAACTTTTCGACGTACCTTCATATATAACTTGGTATTCTGGGAATAAGATGTTTCTTTAAAAAGAAAGAACTCACTTCCTAGGTTTCTTCATTTAAAGAGGCTGAATATATAAGGCATAGTTCACTGGGACACACAATACAGACAGCAATCATAAATTTAAATTTCTTAAATTTAAGAGTAAATATAAGAATAAATAAAAGGCAATATGTATAAAGCACGACAGACAGATCCAGTCTCTATAACAGACACTGACTGAAAAGTGGACAGAAAATGACTTCTTAGAAACAATGAGATGATCTGAGTTTTGAATGATGAAGTATAAATTGGGTAGACAGAAGAAGGAAGGAAGATGTTTCAGGTTAAGATTATTACATGGGTGAAGGAAACAAGGTAGAAAGTAATAGTTTGAACATGAGTATAGATGAGAATATCTGTGTGTGGGTATGTGTGTGACTTACAGAAAGAGAGAAAGAGGAGAGGAAAAAAGAGAGACAGAATATGGTGAAAGTAAATTAAGTGATTCTTAGAAACAGTAATCACAAGTAGGCAGAGGACATTTTTAAATGTGCTCATCCAAGTCGGACATCTAGACTAGTTTTACCATGTAAAATTTGCTTGAAAATTATCACAATTTTTTCATATAGGACAAAAACCAGAATTATATCTGAAATTAGAACAAGAAATGCAGAGAGCTTCTTTTCAAACATATGATCATGGGACTTGTGGGACTCTTATTTATTGCACCTACCATTTACTCTTAATTTATTATATAAAACCCCAAAGATAAAGCATCTTAGAAATGAGAATAGAGTTTAGAGGTAACTTGCATAGATATTTTTCAAAAGAAGACATATGAATGGCCAACAGGTATATGAAAAAATGCTCAACATCATTAATCATCATGGAAATGCAAATCAAATCTAAAATGAGATATTACCTTGCTCCAGTAAGAATGGTTATTATTAAAAAGACAATAAATGCTGGCGAAGATGTGGAGAAAAGAGAACACTTACACACTGTTGATAGGGATGTAAATTAGTACAGCTATTATGAACAACAGCATGAAAGTTCCTCAAAAATTAAAAATAGAACTACCATATGATCCAACAATCCCACTACTGGGTATATATCCAAAGGCAATGAAATCAGTATGTTGAAGAGATACCTGTACTCCCATGTTCACTGCAACACTATTCACAATATCCACGATATGGAATCAACTTAAATGTCCATCAACAGATGAATGGATAAAAGAAGTGGTGTACAAACACAATGGAATAATATTCAGCATCAAAATAAATAAATAAAAAGCCCAAGAAAGTCTGACATTTCCAACAACTTGAATGAACAACTTAAGTGAAATAAAGTAAGCACAGAAGGACAAATACCATGTGATCTCACTCACATGTGGAATCTGAAAATGATGATCTCACAGAGGCAGAGAGTAGAATAGTGGTTACCACAGGCTGGGGATGGGGATGGGAAGAGGTTGGTCAACAGGTACAAAGTTACAGTTAGATAAGAGGAATAAGTTGTGGCATTCCATTGCACAATAGGATGACTACTGTTAACAATAATGTGTTCTATATTTCGAAATAGTTACAAAGAGTATTACTAATGCTCTCACCACAAAGAAATGATCAGTGTTTGAGGTAACTGATATGCTAGTTATCCTTATTTGACCATTATACAATGTATGCATGCATCAAAATATCACACTAAACTTTATGAACAGGTACAATGAGTATGTGTCAGTTAAAAACAATAAAATTTTTAAAAAATACTGAAACTTAGACATTGATATCAAAGGATTTTCTGCCTAATCCAGAGGCTTCTATTTACTTCACATGTCTGAGATTTATTATAGATACACTTAACATTGTCTGAGGCTATATGTATACATTTTTGTCATATAATCAGACACATGTATCAGACTTTTGTTTCTTTCAGAAAAAGCAAAAATAACTCAACCATTTGACACAGATACTTGATGTACCTGCTGTGACAACATCAGGGAGAGCAAAGTGGATCCCTGTTTTTCTCCCATTGCACATTCTTTAGACTTTTCAAGAAAGACTATACACCTTTTAGTTAAACATACTATGTTAAATCTATTACCAAAAAAAAAAAAAAAAAAAAAATCAAGCCAGTTATAAGCTACTTGTTTTGAGCAAGTTGTTATGTGAAGTTTAAATTGTTTCCATTTTATCTTACAACAATACAAAAGAAAATATTTTCAGTACTTTAGTTGGTTGGGATGACAGATTACAGGCAAAGGGAAAATGTATATTACCAGATGTTGAGCTAGGGGTGGGTCCTGGAGCTCACAGACCCCTCAAGCCTGTTGCCCAGATTGGGTCACAAACCCTTCACATGCAGGTCTACAAGCTAGGTAACTGGCAAAAAGGTTCTTGGAGCCTTGGTTGGAGAGCAAGGCCATGTGAGGCAGACTCCTGGGGCAGTAAAATGCCAGCCAAGTGGTGGCACTGCCCATGCACACTAACTCCACCCACACACTACTTGCTTACAACGAATGCACTGCACCACCCCCAACTGGACCTAATGCTAGAGAGCCTGATTAAATTATTCTATTTTCCCAAAACCAGGAATGTTTTAAACATTTCTTTCCAGAAAAGAAAACAAAACAAAATAAAGCAAAAACACTGGCATACTTACATCATCTCAATATAGAAAGAGGAAATTCCATAACCTGACTCTTCAGAATGATACAAAAGTGACCACAAGTAAATCAATGTATGCAGAGTCACATGAAGTCATGTGTGGCAGCCTTGTTTAGGGAATAGAGCTGGGAAAAATAATTCAAATTTCCCTGAAACTATTTCAGAGAAGTTAAATTTGAATTAGTTATGAAATCATGGTTTATTTTCTTGATACAAAGTTTAGACTAAAGAACAGAAAAAAGAGGAGCCTGGTACACCACCAACATAAAGAATTTTCTTAAAATAGATTTCAAATAAACATGTAGCATGGCTGCTTAAGATCAAAGGGCCCAGAAGAGACCTAGATGGTGACTTCCATTGGGAGAACTAAGACCAACCATCAGTTTAAAGTGCTTGCCTGATGCCAAATCACCTAACGTTGGTAGAATTTTACTCCTTTTCTGAGAGGTATCTCTCTCTTTCTCTTTCTCTGAGTCATTCAAAATTTGACAAATCAAAGGAGACAGTAGAACCAAAGCATAAAAGAACACAGGTTCAACAGAATAAAGCACAAGCCTTCTTAGCACCCCATAGGTTTCTTTTCATCAAGAACTACTGAAGAAACTTTTCGGTTACTTTTTCTTTTTATATCTAGACTCTTTCCTTCCGAAGCAAATTACTGGCTGCCTGCCTTGTAACAGGAATTTAATACTTCTACAGAATGGGGTTGTTTGAAAACTACAGTCATTCTATGCTGTATATATTAAATGGACACATGTTTACTTTCTTTGACCACAGTTATTTGTGCATATGTTAAAGAGGTTTCTGTATTTGCTACATGATTCATGTCATTAAATTGCATTTTACCAACTTTATATGCCATCTGCTTAGGGGAAAAGCCAATTGTCAAGATTAAATAGCTTTCTTTATCTCTGTGGGGTTTATCAGTTTAAGAAAGAAAAATGCTCGGCTTTTTCAAAAGGCTGAATATTGAGCTTTTCTGAAGGACTACTAAAGAAAATTTAACTGGGAGCTATGATACTTTTCACTTTGTCGAACATTATGTGCTAATAAGTGCACTAATGATACAGCTTCTATAGTTGCTAATGGGAGGATGTGGGGGGAAGAACAGAAATAGAAAATGGTTTAAAATTTCACACTTAAGAGCTTTTATCCTTGTAGTTACAATAGTACTATCCAATGACTATAATTTTTTTCTAATTGTAGTTAACACATTAAAAAAAAATGGTGAACTTTCAGCCTACCAAATAAAAAACAGTAAAATATTGAGTAATATAACATGCTTCTGAATCAAAAGACTCAACTCCACATTATCCCTACACTAAAAAAAAAAAAATTCAATATTGGTTAGGCATGGCAACTGCCTTATGAAAAAAAAAAAAGAAAAGAAAACCTTAGGATAGTGATAGAGCTTGTGTTGTCCCTGCCAAAACTCATGTTGAAATCTAAACCCCAATGTGGCAGTGTTGGAAGCTGAGTCATGCGGGCAGATCCCTCATGAACGGATTAACTCTCTCCCTGGTGGGCGGGGTTCCTGAGTGAGATCTCACTCTATTAGTTCCTGCCAGAGCTGGTTGTTTAAAAAAATTTTGAGCTAGAAAGCCTCCTGTAATTGGTGGCTGTTGATAAGCTAAGCAGTTTTTACCAACAGTCAAATACACTTGCCACTACTATGTCCACAAGTTCTTGTAAACTTGACAGGTTTAGATGCTAGCCTGCATACTAACTGCATGCATACAAGAACCCTTGCAGGAAAAGGATGAGGAGAATGAAGGAAATTGGGAGAAGTGGAGAAGGGAATTAAGGGAAGAAGTAGGAGAAAGAGAAGCGGGGAGGGGGGGAGGAGAAGAAGGAGAGATAGTGGCCTTCTTTTAGGGCCAATTAAAGCATAATTTATTCTTATAAAATGAAACACTGAGAGCACCGTAGTCATTTTCAAATGTGCTCATAGTGATGATGAGTCCTGGGAATTCATATAAACAACAAGAGTGAGTTACTTTTTAAAAAAAAAAGAAAAGAAAAAGCAAGCTGGAAAGTTTATATCAATGTGACACAAGGTAGACTTCAAAAGTAAAAGTATCACCAGAGACAATAAAGGATGTTTCACAGTAAAAAAGTGATCAGTTCATCAAGAAGTCAAATCTAAGAATTTTGCCCCTCAAAAAAGTTCTTCAAAGAATGTGGAGAAAGAAAAGGGAGTTCTAGATCCTCATTTCATAGTTGGGGATTTTTTATTTTTCCTCTTTCAGTATAAAACAAGTAGACAAAAGCAATACTTAAGAATACAGAATCTTTGAATGATATGATCACCAAATTTGACTTAATTTACATCTATGGAATCCTTAACACACTAAATGCAAAAAAAAAAAAAGACAAAACAAAACATTAGTTTAAGGTACCCATGGAAATTTACCAAGAAAGATCATTTGTTGGACAATAAAACACATTTCAATATATTTCATATGATTAAAATCACAGAGAATATATTTTCTGGAAAAAAATAAATTAAAATATAAGTCAATAACAGAAATGAAAAAAAAAACCCCACACTCCCAAATAATAGGAAATTAAGTAGAACACTTCTAAATAATCATGAGCCAAAGGAGAAATCACACACACACAAAATTAGGCAATATTTCTACCTCAAATAAAACAAACAAAAAAAAAAAAATTAAAATTTATCAAGAAAAGTTAAAGTGATGTAGAGGTAAATGTGTTAATACTTAGGAAAGAAAACCATTTAAAAGCAATGATCTAAGTTCCCAGCTTAAGAAGATAGAAAATAAAGAGCCAAATAAAATAAGTAGAAGAAAAAAACTCATAAAGATAAGAATGAAAGTAAATGAACAAACAAGATAGAAAATGAACACAATCAATAGTAGATTTGCGGAAAAAATAATAAAGTTGAAAAATTCCAGCAAGGATGACCAAGAAAATAAAATTACTACAATTATGAATGAGAGGACATGGCTATTGTTTCTACAAATAATATAAATAAAAATATATTATGAAAATTTTTATGTTATCAAATTCAACAACTTAGATGTAATAGATACTCTTATTTGATGAGCACAACTTATTAAAGTGAATGCAAGAAAATAATGGAAAATCTATATCTACATCTACTAAAAAGTTAAATTTTTGTCAAAAGATTTTCTAGACACTACGTCCAAATTGTTTCACTTTTATATTCTATCATACATTTAAGAAAGAAGGAATATCAATCTTATAAAAAATATTTAGGAAAATAGAAAAAAAAATGTATCACTTTTCAACTTTTAAAAAAAAACTTCTTCAAGTACCATTCATGAACAAAATATAAAACCATCCACAAAACATTAGAAATAAAATTTAACAATTTATAAAAATGACAATATATTATAACCAAACTCAGTTCATCCCAGAAATGCATGGTTGTTTGAACATTCAAATATAAATCTATGTAATTCACCACAATAAGAATTTAAATATATCTCGTCAAGAGATACCTGCACTCCCATGTTTATTGCAGCTCTGTTTACAATAGCCAAGATATGGAACCAACCTAAATGTCCATCAATAGATGATTGGATAAGGAAACTGTGGTATATATACACTATTGAATACTAACTACTCTGCCATAAAAAAGAATGAAATACTCCCATTTGCAACAACAAGGATGACCCTGGAGAAACTTATGTTGAGTGAAACAAGCAAAGCCAGAGGGATAAATATCACATGTGCTCACTCATATGTGGGAGCTAAGAGAGAAAGGAAGGCAGGAAAGAAAGACCACAGTAGAGCTGTGATCCAACAGAGGGAGGGAACATTCCTAGGGCTACAAACTGGAGCGGAGGGGAGGGGGGAGGGGGAGGGAGGTTGGGGATAATTGGGAGGGGACAAGGGGTACAAAAGTAATTTCTGGTAATGGGGATGACCCCAGTATGAATCTGGCCCTCACATCATGGGCAGGACGGGATACAAATCAGCTTTGTATCTCATGAATATTCATAATAAATAAATTTCAACAATTAGTTAATTAATTCATTAAAAAATGGAATTTAAATATAAATATCATATGGTTACCATAGTAGATGCAAAAACATGACAAAATCAACACTATTCATACAAAAACTCTCAGTAAAAATATGAAAAGAAGGAATTTTCTCAGTCCAGTAAAGGGCATTCACAGCTGACAGTGAACTTAATTGTGAAATATTGAATGATTGCTCCCTGAGATATAGAAAAAGGCAAGGATATTCACATTCCTCACTTCTATGCATCATTTCATCAGTGGACATTGTCAGTGAAATGAAGCAAGAAAAGAAAAAAGGAAAATACACAATTGTATTTATTCCTAGACAAAATGATTGTGTATATGGACTATTCAAAGGATTCAACAACAAAATATGTAGAAATAATATGTAAATTGAGCAAGGCTTCAGGATACAAAGTAGATGCTCAAAATTTTATAGTTCTTTATATTGGCAATAAGCAATTGAAAAATAAAATTAAAACATGCCCTTTGCAATAGCATCAAAATGCACACCATACATAGAATTAAATTTAAGCAAAAATGTACATATCTGACACACTAAAAACTATGAAACATTGCAGAGAAAAATTAAAGAAGATCTAAGTAAATGGTACTATACATCATGTTCATTGCTTGGAAAACTTACAATTGTTAAGGTGTCAATTAATCCCCAAATTCTCTGGAGATGCAAATCTATCCAAATGAAATTCCAACAGACTTTTTTGTAGGAACTAGTAAACTGATTTTAAAATATATGTAGTTACACAAAAACGTTAAACCTATTAAAACAATTTCAGAAAAAAGAATGAATTTTAAACCTTACACAATCTGATTTCAAAAATTTTTATAAAACTCTACTAAACATAATCTGAAGAATTAGCATAAGGATATTCAATAGATCAATGAAATGAAATAGTTATTCTAGATATAAACTCAGTTGAGTATGGCCAAATGTTTTTCAATAAAGGGAACAATACAATACACAGTAAAATAATAGTTTGCCAACAAATAATGTTAGAACTATTTACTGTATATTTAGAAACATCTTTTTTCTAAATGACAGCTAACATATATATATATAAAATAGTTTGAGTTGAATCATAGACATAAAAAAAGAGTTATAACAATAACATTTTTAGAAGAAAGCATAGAAAATATTCCTACAATCTTGGGTATGCACAAATGTGTTACACAAGGGGGAAAAAGCACAAAGCACTACAAAATTATATATTGGATTTCATCAAAATGAAAAATATCCGTTTTGCAGAGGGCACAATATATAAAATAAAAATACAAACTACAGACTAGAACTGCTAAAATTAATAATTAAAATACCAGTGGGGAACTCTGGAGTCAAGAACAGCCCCTGCCAACTGATGGTAGGAATGTAAGGACAACAGGAGTCAAGGGCAGCCCACGCCGACAGACAGCAGGAGCATGGGGCAACATCATGAAGGCAGCCATCTTCCACTACAGCTACTACTGCTACAAGGATGGCCTTCTACACAGTAGAAGCCACCTCTGCCACAACAGTAACCATCATCATGTAGGTGACCCACACACCACTGACTGCATTGACACAAAGATGGTCACCAGTGGGACCCAGGGAAAGAGATGAGCAAGCTCAGATCTATGACCCAGTGGTCCAGCCCACAGGGGGAATTATGCTGTCCCCTGGAATAGTACACCTGGGGGGTGTGAGGTAGGTGCATAGCCCATATGACTTTCTTTATCCAGGGAGAGAAAGATGTGAAACTCCCAGAAAGTGCAGAAACCTAAGATAGGCAAATAGAGTAAGGAAGAAAACTTCTAACTACCAACAACCCATCCCCCAAGTGGGGGAAGCAAGGACCCAGGAGGAGCCTCTAACAGTAGTAAAGAAGAAAGAGAAACCCTGCCCATGGCCACTATTCAAAATGAGGAGCTCCAGTATACCCTAGTGTACACATCAGCATCATAGGACACTAGCCAGGGTGCCAACAAGCCAACACAGGATCACTCACCCAAGCCAAAGAGTGACATGGTTCCCAGGCACTTCTCCCAAGAACTCAAGAGCTTGCCACAGCTTTGGTAAATCAACACAGTGTTACTAACCTCAGCAAGGAATCACTAACTGCCCCAGTACGTGGGCCACAGAGGCACTCACACACAACCCAACTCTAACATTGAATACAGTCAAAGTACAGACACAGACACACACTATTGTGTCTACCTGGAACTGTGTTTTATATTGACCCACTCAATGGTCAATATATACTGACCCACTAATAGTCAATATAAAACATAGCTACAGGAAGAAGTCTCTCTTCTCAAAGCCCACTCCAAAGTAATACAAGAAGCAATTGCTGTAGCAGATGACCAGATATCAATGTATACAGAATGGAAATTTTAAAAAAAAAACAGCAAAGGAATACAATAATTCTCAAGTACTAAACCTCACAGAGCAGTAAAGCCTTGAAATTACTGAAAAGGAATTCTGAATAACAATCTTAATGAAACTCAATGAGATACAAGAAGACACAGTTAGACAACACAATGAAAAGCTAACACAATGAGAAAAACTGCACAGGATATGAAGGAAGAAATTTACAAAGAAAGTAATACCTTTAAAAAGAATGTAGCAGAACTCCTGGAACTGTAGGATCCATTCAACAAAACAAAAAACACAATTGAGAGCTTAAAAAGCAAGCTAGAGCAAGCAGAAGAAAGAATTTCTGCCCTTTAAGACAGTCTTTTCAAAATAACAAAGGTGGACAAAAAAAAAAAAAAAAGGAAAAAAGAATGAAAAAATAAAGAAAATCTAAGAGAGCTAGAAGACATCATTAAGCATACAAACATCCAAATCAAGGGTTTCCCAGAAGGGAAGGAGAAAGAAATAGGCATGAAAACATATTCAACAAAATACTAGTGGAAAACTTCCCAAGTATAGGGAGAGTCATGGACCTACAGATCCAGGAGGCTCAAAGATCCCCAAATAAATTCAATTGAAAAAGATCCTCCCTGAGACACATTATAGTTAAACTGGCAAAACTGAAAGATAAAGAGAGAATCCTAACAACAGCAAAAGAAAAGTGTAAAGTCACTGATAAGGGAGTACCCATAATACTAACAGCAGACTTACCAACAGAAACTCTGTACACCAGAAGAAAATGGGATGAGATACTCAAAATAGTAAAAAAAAAAAAAAAAAAAAAAAAAGAAAAGAAAAAAGACTACCAGCTGAGAAAACAATACCCAGCAAAGCTATTCTTCAGAAATGAAGAAGAAATAATGTATTTCCCAGACAAACAAAAACTGTGGGAGTTCAAAATCACATGACCTGTTTATAAGAAATTATCAAGGGAGTCCTGTATTTGGAATCCACAAAATGATAATCACTACCATGAATACACAAGGAAGAATAAAACCTACTGGTAAAACAAAAGTATAAATGAGAAAGAGAAAGAAACTCTATCTTACCATGCCCCCCCCCCAAAAAAAACAACAAATACTGAAGACAAACAATAAAAGTTGAAAAAAGGAAGAAAAGATATTTAAAACATCCAAACAAAAATCAATAAAATGGCAGAAGTAAGATGATACCTTTCAGTAACAACCCTAAATAGAAATGAATAAATTCCATACTCAAAAGACACAGACTGACTGATTGAATTAATAAGCTACGCCCAACTATATGCTGTCTACAGGAGACTCACCTCACCTGTAAACACACCCATGGAGTACTAGTGAAAGAATGGAAAAAGATATATTACACAAATGGAAACCAAAAACAAGCAGGAATAGCTATACTTATATCAGATAAAATAGACTTTAAATGAAAAACCATACAAAGAAACAACAAAGGCCAAAATATAAAGATAAATGGATCTATCCTGCAAGAAGACACAATGATCATGAATATATATGCACCCAACAATGGAGCACTCAGATATCATCATCTAAGCACCAAAATCAACAAAGAAATGCAGGATTTAAACTACACTTCAGACCAACTAGATTGGGAGATATGTACATAACATTTCATCCAACAACTACAGAATATACATTATTCTCATCATCACATGGAACATTCTCCAGTACAGACAACGTGTTAAGTCACAAATTAAGTTTCAACAAATTTAATAAAATTGAAGTCATTTCAAGTGTCTCTTCAGTGCACAACCAATTAAAACTAGAAATCAAAACCAAGAAAAACTATGGAAAGTATACAAACACATGGAAATAAAACAACATGCTTCTGAATGAGCTATGGTTCCAAGAAGAAATTAAACAGGAAATCAAAAAATTTCTTGAAACTAATGAAAATAAAGACACATCATACAAAATGTGGGATACTGCAAAAGCAGTACTAAGAGGGAAGTTTATTGCAAAGTGTGCTTACATCAGAAGAATTGAAAGATTTCATATAAAAAACCAAATGCTATACCTCAAAGAACTAGAAAAACAAGAATAATCCCATCTCAAAATTAATAGATAGAAAGAATTAATTAAGATCAAAGCAGAATTAATATCATAGAGACCCAAAAATGATACAAAAGACCAATGAAAGAAAAAGTTGGTTTTTTTGATATGGTAAACAAAATAGACAAATCATTAGCTAAGCTAACTGAAAAAATAAAAGAGATGACCCGAATAACAAGAATCAGAAATGATAAAGGAGACATCGCAACTGATATCACAGAAATGGAAAGAATCATTAGAGATTACTATAAACAACTATACACAAACAAATTTGAAAACCTATAGGAAATGGATAAATTTCTGGACACAAACAAACTACCAAGACTAAACCAACAAGAAGTAGAAAAGCTGAACAGACCAATAACAAGCAATGATATTGAAGCAGTAATCAGCAGTCTCCCAACAAAGAAATGGTAAGGAGCAGATGTCATCAATGATAAATTCTACCAAACCTTTAAGGAGGAATAATACTAATTATCTTTAAGTATTCCAAAAAATTGAAACAGTGGCCATTTTCCCAAACTCATTCAATGAGGCCAGCATCATGCTGACAGCAAAACCAGACAAAGATAAAACAAAAATGAAAACTATAGGTCAATATCTTTGATGAACATGGACACAAAAATCCTCAACAAAATATTAGCAAACAAAAATAGCAAAACATCAAAAAATTATGTACCCTGATCAAGTGAGATTCATCCAAGGGATGCAAGGATGTTTCAACATAAGTAAGTCAACAAATGTGACACATCACATCAAAAAACTCGAGGACAAAATCCAAATGATTTTCTCAGTAGACACAGAATAAGCATTTGACAAAATTCAACATCCCTTCATGAGAAGGCTCTGAGCAAATTAGGCACAGAAGGAAAATATCTCAACACAATAAAAGCCATATATGACATACTCACTGACAGTATCATCTTGAGTGGGAAGTGCTGAAAACTTTTCCCTTAAGTAGAAAAACAAGACAAGGATGCCCACTCTCACCACTCCTATTTAGCATAGTAGTGGAAGTAGTAGCCAGAGCAATCAGGCAAGAGAAGGAAATAAAAGGCATAAGTGCATGCAGATTAGAAAAGATGAAGTCAAAGTGTCCTTGTTTGCAGACGACATGATTCTATGTATAGAAAAACCTAGAGACTCTACAAAAAAAGTCCTCTAGCTGATAAATGATTTCAGGAAAGTTGCAGGATACAAAATCCACACCAAAAAATCAGTAACATTTTCATAATCCAACAATAAACTAGCAGAAAAAGAAATCAGGAAAGTAAGCCATTTACTATAGTCACCAAAAAATAAATAAATAAATAGATAAACAAATAAACAAATAAATAAAATTACCTAGGAATAAATTTAACCAAGGAAGAGAAAGACCTCTTCAATGAGAACTGCAAATCACCGCTGAAAGAAATTAAAAGAACACAAAAGGATGGAAAGACATTCCATGTTCTTGCATTGGAAGAATTAACATTGTGAAAATGTCCATAATGCCTAAAACAATTTACAGTTCAATGCAATCCCTATCAAAATACTAATGACATTCTTCACAGAAATAGAAAAAACAATCCCAACATTCATATGGAACAACAAAAAACCCTAACTAGCTAAAGCAACCCTGAGCAAAATAATAAAGCTGGAGGCATCACATTACCTGACTTTGAATTATACTACAAACCTATGGTAAGCAAAACAGCAAGGTGCTGGTGCAAAAACAAACACTCAGACAAATGGAACACAATAGAGAACCCAGAGATTAACCTACATACTTATAGTCAACTGATCTTTGACAAAGGCAACAAGAACATACATTGGAGAGAAGACTGCCTCTTCCATACATGGTGCTGAGAAAACTGGACATCTATATATAGAAGAATGAAACTAGACCACTACTTCTTGTCATATACTGATGTCAGCTCAAAATGGATTAATGACTTTAATATAAAACCTGAAACTATAAAATTACTAAAGGAAAACATGGCAAACACTTCAGGAAGTAGGACTAGGCAAAAACTTTATGAATATGACCCCAAAAGCACACGGAGCAAAAGAAAAATTAAACTAAAAAGCTTCTACACAGCAAAAGAAACAACAAAGTAAAAAAAAAAAAAAACAATAACCCACAGAGTGAGAGAAAATATTTGCAAATTATGTATGTGACAAGGGATGGATTAGCATCGAGAATATACAAGGAACTCAAACAACAATAAAAAACAAGTAACCCAATTCAAAAATGGGCAAAGGAGCTGAATAGGCATTTCTCAAAGGAAAATATACAAATGGCCAACAAACACATGAAAAAATGGTCAACATCTCTAAGAGTCAGGGAAATGAAAATCAAAAGTACATTGAGATATCATCTCACACTAGTTAGACTGGCTACTGTCAAAAAGACAGAGAATAACAAATGCTGATGAGGATGCAAAGAATGAGGAACCCTCCTACACTGTTGACGGGACTGTAAATTGGTGCCACCATTATGGAAAACAGTACGGAGCTTCCTCAAACAACTGCAAAGAGAACTACCATGTGATCCAGTAATCCCACTGCTGAGTGTATACCGAAAGGAATGGAAATCATCATGTCTAAGGAATACCTGCACTTCCATGTTTATCGCAGCTCTATTTACAGTAACCAAGAGTTGGACACCAAACTAAATATCCACTGAAGGATGACTGGATAACGGAATGTGATATCTATACATAATGGATAGCTAACTACTCTGCCATAAAAAAGAATGAAATTCTGCCATTCACAGCAACATGGATGAACTTAGAGAAAATTATGTTAAGTGAAATAAGCCAAGCACAGAAAGAGAAATACTACCTGTCCTCACTTATAAGTGGGAGCTAAAAAAGATAAAACAAAATTTTTTTAAAAAAAAGATAAAAAATCAGAATAATTCACTGAACTCTCAAAAGGATAGAACAGAACTGAGGCCATCAGAGGTAGGAAAGGAGGAGGATATCGAGACATTGATAAAGGAACAACAACAAAAAAAAATGATTATTACATTGTGTAATGTTGAATATACTAATTATCCTGATTTGAGCATCACATATTGCATATCCAGGTATTGATGACCAATGCTGCACCCCACTGATATGTACAATTATTTTTCAATTAAAAAAAATTGAAATAGCATGTGAGGTCAAGGATCAGCTAGAACTCGATACCTTACCAGTCAGATTAAAAACTGGCTTAACTACTTTCAAACACAGGTGGCCTGTGTGTCATAATGTAACTTATACCTACCCTATATCCCAGCATTTTTCATCATACACACACACACGTACACACACATATTGACATACAGTCATGTGCCACATACTGGCGTTTTGATCAATGACAGACCACATACATTATAGTGGTCCCATAAGATTATAATGCCCTATTTTTACTGTACCTTTTCTATGTTTAGATATGTTTAGACACAAATACCATTGTGTTACAATTGCCTAAAGCATTCAGTAAAGTAACACGCTGTATAGGTTTGTAGTCTAGGAGCAATAGGCTATACCATATAACCTTGTGTGTAGTAGGCCATACAGGCTACATCATCTAGGTTTATGTAAGTACACTTTATCATGTTCACACAATAATGCATTTGTCAGAATGTATATATATATATATATATATATATGTGTGATTTTACATATATGCTATATATAGCACATAAGTCTATATGACATGTAGATATGTTGTGTGTGTGTGTGTGTGTGTGTGTGTGTGTGTGTGTGTGTGTGAGAGAGAGAGATTTCCAAGGGACTTGAAAACACATATGAATTTTCTTAGCAACTTTACTTCATAAAGGCAAAAAGCAAAAGCCATCCAAATGTCCATGAACAAAAAAAGGATAACAAATTGTGTTTTATTTATACAATGAGATGCCACTCTGAAATAAAAAGGAGCAAAACTACTGATTCAAAACCACGGATATATCTAAGGATTTTTAATAAATGAAAGAAGCTGGACACAAAAGAATATTTATTATATAATTCTATTTATAAAAATTTAAAGAACAGACAAATTTAATATATGGAGACAGAAATAAGAAAAGTGTTTACTTTTGAAAAGATGTTTTCTGAAAGGGGGCATATGGGAAATTTCCGGGGTCATGTCAATTTCTATGTTTACTTACATTTGTCGAAACTCAAGCTGTACACTTAAAAAAGTAAATCATTTTATATGTAAATGATAACTTTTAAAAGTCCCATCTGGGGTCAGCAAGAGTGCATCAGTACGCTGAAAGGGTTTCTAACTATAAAGCCGCCTTGTTATTTGTTTAGTTCAGCTCAAAAGACACAAAAATTAAACTGTAGTATTCTCTTATCGCTTGGCCTCCCCCAGTCATTGAAACGAGTCATTTCACGGGTCCAGGGATTTTTTAAAACAAGGTTTTACATATTCCAGAAATGCTCTGCCTTCTCTGGCTCCCTACACCCTAAAACTAGACACCTGTATTGGAGGTGAGGGGTGGCCCTGTGACTAAGGAGACAACTCCAGTGCAAGGACAATGCCTGTTGACAGTCTCCTCCTTGTTTTTTGATTCTATTCCACTTCGATCTCTCTGTTTATCTGCCGATTGAGTGCTCACTACTATCAGGGATGGAGAGAAACATGTCGTCTCTGGTAGGAAAAAAAAAAAAAAAAAAGCAAGCAAACCTTTTGCCCCTGCACACAGGAAGCAGTCCTGAGACTTCCTCCAAAAGGCCTTTGATGCTGCAGTAGGTCAGAGTCCTAATCAGAGGGATCCTCTAACTGAGGAGAGAGATGGATGCAAAGAGCTGAGCTGTGTGTCCTTGGCCCTACTGGTGACCGCAGTAGGACCAACCTCGCTCCAGCAGCGCCCCTTGGCGCAGGTCCCTCACGCTCTCGGACTCACCTGGTGCTGAGGACCAGCGCCGGCAGGAGCGGCAGCAGGTAGTGCGCTGGGCTGAATTTCATGCTGTCGCCTGCTGGGGGCCTCCTTCCATCGCTTCCTCGGGACCTGTCGCTGTCGGTGCTTGCTTTTGTTCCCGGCCGGCGGCCAACCCTCTCCAGTGGTGGGAAGACGGAGAGAGACTAAGAGACCGACACCTCGAAAGGCAGGAGAAGGGAGCAGAGAAGAAGCTCCGGGCGTGATGTCACCGACGAGGCGAACCCTGCCCGGGATTGATCCGCGCCGCAGCCCCGGAGCCAGGAGGGCGCGTTGTCACTGGCGCTGGAGGCGGCGCGAGGAGAGGGTGGGGGTGCCCAGAGATCGCCCTGCGGGGTTGGTCTCCCGGCTGCACATTCATCCCTGGCTGATCATTTATTCCCGCTTCTCCTGAGGACGCAGAGGGTCGGGGCGGGGTCAAGGAGAAATGTAATCTGCCTTACTTGGCAGGAAGTTAGACTGAATTCCCTGGGAAAGACTTTCAGATGCTGGGAGTCGTAGGCTGGTGCACTGTCGCAGGACGATGTCTCTCACCTGGTCACACAAAAAGTCTGAAAGCACAGCGTTCTAGAAAGGGCATTTAAAATATTGTTTTGACTAAGGATACTTAATGATCTGCCTGAGGCAGACCCTAAGGAGAGTGATGGAAGAAGAAAGCAGTAGTGAGCAGCAGTCAGAAATGTACCCCATTGTACTTTTGAGGCCCAAATGGCATTTGCTAACTCTTTCATGTGGGTCCCTCACCTCAGAGGAGACTCATCATATGGAAATAATTGAATAAAAATACATAAGTAACTCAGAGTGGTGGGATTGGACAATTGCGGTTATTGTGTGTGTGTGTGTGTGTGTGTGTGTGTGTGTGTGTGTGTGTGTGTGTGTGTGTGTGTGTGTGTGTTTCTATCTGTTTCAAATTTCCTACAATAATGTAGCACTGGATGATCTTCGTTTGGGGAAAAAAAATTGAAAACATAAGCTTATTTTTTAAAAAAAGTGCAATTGTCATTTGTTGGAGCTCCAACAAATGTGTCAGAGCAAATGTACAGTAACAATTAGTCCTTACTCTCATGGGTGTCAATGGAGGCCAAGTGGAGAATCTGAACTTCAGAGCTTTATTATGAAAAGGAGGAGTTTTGTTAACCCACTTTTTCTATTTTAAAGAGACTTAAATTTAAAAATAAATACAGAGCAGAATTAATGCTTTCAATAGTCCAGACTACTAAAATATATGAATAGTCTTGCAACCTAGATACCTGCTCCTAGGTTAACCGTAGGGTCTATAACTGATGTAACTAGGCATATGTAAATAAACTCACATGTGAATCGAACGTTATTTGTGAGAAAAAAGTGGAAGCATATTTTGTTAAAAAAAGAACTTTGGAGACTTCCATTTCCAGAAAGATGGAGACTTTCATTGTTATTTACATTTACACTTAAAATCATATTTAGATATAAATTTTTCCTATTTCTCTCACTAAATACAAATAAAGCCCCTGGATATTATATACTAAAGAAATATAATAAGATTCTTAAAGGCAGAGAGAAAGGCTCAGGACCTCACAATGCGGGGAATGACAGAGTTTTGTGCTCCTTAATGTTTTCTTTTTGTCTTTTATATCCAAGACTGTGAAAGCTAACAGCCTAGAAATACCAATAGTCAGAAACAATCAATCAATTGATCAGTAAATAAAGCTCCACCAAAAGCCTGTTCGATCCAGCCAAAGGATCAAGAAAAGGACAACCTAGCAAGACAAAAATATTTAAACACTGCTCTATATTAGCCAAATACCACAGGAAAAAAAATCTGTCCTCACCCCAACTTCAGTAAAAGTCAAGTAGGGAACCAGAATTTTCATCCCCACTAGATTGTAACAAGCTCTTTCTACCCAACTCCTGTGTCACAAGAGACCACTTGGGATCCTGGACTTTCACTCCCACTATCAAGTTTCCCTTTTCCTTCTGCACCAGGGTGGTGTCAGTAGAGAACTAATGAAAACTTAGGACGTTTATCACTGCTCAGGAGTAAAAAAAGACACTTTTCTCCTTCAGTGGAAGCCATCTTGGGAACAATAAAACTGTACCCTTCTTTCTCCCAGCCAGGACAATATCATCAGAGTCCTATTGGAAATCCTGAACCAAACACCAGCCAGCAGTACCAAGGAGTCCTGATTCTCATGAGTGTCAATGGAGGCCAGGAGGAGAATCTGAACTACTCTCACCTGGCAATAGCAAGATAGCAATCACCTTCACCCATCAGAGTGGTATCAGAGGAAACCTGCTAACACACAAGATGTAGATAAGATACAGAATCTTATAATATCCAAAATGTTCATGTGAACTTAACTGAAAAATCACCAAATCAAAATACAAGATCCAGGAAGATCTCAAAGTGATTGAGGGGGAAAAACACCCTCAATCTCCAACACCAAGTCTCCAACACCCAGATGACACAGATATTAGAATTATCTGATGAGAAATGTAAAGCCGGCCATCATAAAAATGATTTAATGAAAAATATAAACAGGCTTAAAACAAATAAAATGATACAAAGTCTAAACAAAAAAATAGAAAGTCTCAGAAAGGAAGTATAAGATACAAGGAACAAAGAGAAAATGTTAAAAATGAAATATAAAATAACCAAAATAAATGGATGGACTCAACTGCAAAATGGAGAAGAAAAAGGAATTAACCAATGAAGTTGAAGATATGGCAATAAAAAATTGCCCAATCTGAGCAACAGATAGAAATAACTCTAAAAAAAAAAAAATGAATAGAGCCTCAGAGACATATGTAATGGGAGATCCAGAAAGAGAGAACCCAGAGAATGGGACTGAAAGAGTATTTAAAGAAATAGGAGTAAAACAGTTTCCAAAAATTGGCAAAGTAATATAAAATTAACCTACAGATTTATGGAATTGAAGGAAAGTAAACTCAAAGAAATATAAAGAAACTTTAAAGTCAAATAATCACTAAGAAAAAAATCTTGAAGCAGTCACATAGAATGGTGCATTGCCTACAGGGGAAATTTAATTTATGACCAGAAACTGCAAAGACCAAAAGGCACCACATTTTCAAATATTGAAAGAAAATAACCATCAATCCAGTATTCTATATCCAATAAAAATATTGTTTAGTATTGAAAGGGTATCAAGATACTCTCAAATGAAGAAAAACCAAAGAGCTCTCAAATGGAGAAAAACCAGGGAATTTGTCACCAGCAGAACTAAACTAAAATAATAGCTAAAAAGTAAGTTCCCTAAACATAAAGGAAATGACAAAGGAAGAAAACTCAGAACATCAGGAAGAAAGAAATAACACAGAAGGAGCAAAAATATGGGTAAACAAAATAGACTTACTGCCAGAGACCAGCTCCGCAGGATTCGTTGGACCTGAATAGGTGGTGTGGCATCAGCGAGGAAAGAACCGAAAAGCAGACCACAAATGTCTAGTGCAAGTGTGGACAACAACCACATGAATCTTGCTTTATTTTATTTTTTTACTTAATTTTTTACATGATGATTTATCTTTTAATCAAAACATTTTTATTTTGTTTCTATTGAAAAGGAAAGGTCAAAATGTTCTAAAGCACTCACGCTGTGACAAAAACACCTACTCATGCATCAATAGTTCACCCCAAAGCCTGTGGCTTGTGGCCAAGAAACCATACAATAGCAGCATGCTTGGCTTAAAGATGTCAGACTTTTGGTTTGAATCATAAATCCTAACCTTTTAAACTTACACATATACTTATATTCTAAACTCCTATTAAATCTTACTTATATTTAACAATTTAATGTTGTATGTTTTATATTAATTATTCTAATTCTTAACCAAAATCACAATGTCTATAACATGATTTTTTATAATGAAACTTAACTATAATGTCCTACTATATTTTGTACTACTATTAAAAACAATTACACTTTAAACTAATCTAAACAAAATCTGTTAATATCAAAACCTTTCTATGTATCTCTACTATTTTACCTATCCATCTCTATAACAAAATTTTCTGTTTCCTTGCCAATTGACTCTGGGAACAGTACAAAGAACAAAGTGAAAAATTAAATGATCCTACTCAAGCTAACAAAAACACACTATGTCATTATTATTACTAAGGAAACAACATGTTCCTGGTAAATCAAGTGAAAATGTGGGAATGGGGAAAAATCTGTAACTAGTTGTGATCGATTAATTGTAAACACCACTGCATGCAGACCCACTGACTCCCCGTGGGACGTGGATAAAATCCCAACATAACTTCGTTCCACACGTACAAGAGCATGACCACAGCCACAATGGGTCAATGCATACATCACTAATAGGAAAGATCAATAACAAAATTAAATCGAGTCAACCCATACTGGGAACATGTATCAAAATACCCTTAGTACTGACAATGCCTTTTAAATAAACCAGTTAATTTTGATATATTATTAACATGTCCTTTGAGAAATCCCAGGGCCCTCGGAACCTCCCAAAGCCATACTAAACCAAAAGGTGAGGCCTTCTAATTCTGGGAAGTCTTGTCAAGTAACCAAAAGTGAACAAACAGGAAATTCCATGGAGCCATGCCACACATGCGGGATCCCCCTGTGGCCTAGCTGAACAAGGGGTGTCACGGCTCAGGCTCCCAAGCTGTTCCCTATAGCAGGACGGCTCTTGACAACTTACCTTCTCTTGAGTTTTCTAAATTACATT
Organism: Cynocephalus volans; assembly: GCF_027409185.1. Classification (NCBI taxonomy): domain Eukaryota; kingdom Metazoa; phylum Chordata; class Mammalia; order Dermoptera; family Cynocephalidae; genus Cynocephalus; species Cynocephalus volans. The sequence goes on along the minus strand of NC_084463.1, from coordinate 123,299,690 downwards.
TGAAGGTTGAAGCAAAATTATAGCACTGACTAATGTTTTAAAAGTATGTAGATGAAATATATAAAATAAGTGTATTATAAATGGGAGAGAGTAAAAGGTACTAAACCTTTTCTACGCTTCACTCAGACTGGTAAAATATTGACACCATCAGACTTGATAAGATATATATATATATATATATATATATATATATATATATATATATATATATATATATTATGTTAAACCTAGAGCATTCAAACCTACACATACACACAAAAGAACAACAAAACCCCGAAGACATACACCTAAAAAATTACAGATGCATCAAAATGAAATTCTAAAAAATGCAAAAAGGCAGGTAAAAGAAAATAGAATTGAGAACAGAGAGAACAAACAGAAAACAAAGAAAATGAATTAGAATTTCAGACTTTAGCCTTACATCAATAATTACATAAAATGTGAATAGTCTAGACACACCATTAAGAGAAAGATTGGCCAAATGGGTAAAAATGATAATCAAACCCTAACCACGCAATAATTAATCAAAAAAAGGAGGAATGACTATATTAACATCAGAAAAGGAAGATTTCAAAGCAAAAAAATTACTAGAGACAGAGAGGGACATTATCCAATGATAAAATGGGTCAATCAACTAAGAATGCATAGCATCCTACATTTGTATGAACCAAAAACAGAGCTGCAAAAATATGTGAAGCAAAAACTGAAAGAATATAGACAAACTTCAATTATAGTTAGACACTTTAATAGTCCCTGTCAACAACTGATAGAACAATTAAGCATACAATCATCAATGATATAAAATAACTCAGTAGCACTCTTAGCCAACAGAAGCTGATAGGTATTTATAGAACACTCCACTTACTATCTGGATACACATTCTTCTTAAGAAATCATGGGGCATAGGGCCAAGCCCGTGGCGCACTCGGTAGCGTGCTGCGCTAGCAGCGCGGCGACGCTCCCGCCGTGGGTTCGGATCCTATATAGGAATGACCAGTGCACTCCCTGGCTGAGCGTCGGTCATGGAAAAAAAAAAAAAAGAAATCATGGGGCATATATCAAGACAGACAGTAGCCTGGGCTATAAAACAAACCTCAACAAATTTAAAATAATTAAAATCATACAAAGAATGCTCTCTGACCACAATAAAAGCAAACTAGAAGTTAATAATAGGACAGTAAAAGGAAAATCTCCAAATACTGAGAAACTTAACAGACTTCTAAATAATCCAGGGTAAAAGAAGAAATTTCAAGAAAATTAAAAAAGAAAAACAAAAAAAATTTTTTGAACTAAATGAATATGAAAATACAGCATTTCAAAATTTGTGGGATGCAGGTAAAGGAGGAAATATCTCAAATCATTAAACTAAGCTTTTAACTTAAAAAAAATTAAATAAAAACCTGTAAAAAAAAAAGAAGAAGAAATCCAAAGCAAATAGAGAGAGGAAATAATAAAGAGCAGAAATGAAAAAAGCTGTTTTTAAAGATCAATATAATTGACAAACTTTAACAAAGCTGGAAAAGAAAAAAATGAGAGAAGATATGTTTCACAAATGAAAGAGGCAATATCACTATAGATACTGCTAACATAATCTCACTTATATGCAGAGTGTAAAAAAGTCAAACTCACAGAGACAGAGAGTAAAATGGTGATTACAAAAGGTTGAGAGGAGAGGGGCAGATTCGGAAAATATTGGTCAGAAGACACAAAATTTCAGTTAAACAAGAGAAATAAGTTCAAGAGATCTGTACATTATGGTGACTACTGTTGATAGTATACTGTGTACTTGAAAATTGCTGAGAGAATAGATTTTAAGTGTTCTTACCACAAAAAGTGAAAAGTATGTGAGGTAATGTATATGTTAAATAGCTTGATTTAGCCATTCTACAATGTATACATACATCAAAACATGTTGTGCACCATAAATACATACAATTTTTACTTGTCAATTAAAAACATAAAAAATAAAAAACAGTAATAAAAAAACACTATGAAAACTCTTTAATATAAACTTGATAACTTAGATGAAATCTACCAATTTCTCAAAAAGTACAAATTACCACAACTTACCCAGATAATTACACAGATAATTTGAAAAGCACTATAACTACTAAAAAAAAGGAATTTGTAATTAAAATCCTCCCCCAAAAGAAGTATTCAGGCCCAATCTGTTTCCCTGGAGAATTCTACCAAATGTTTAAAGAATATTTAACACCAAGTTTATAAAAGAAAGGTTAGAACACTTCTCAAGTCATTCTATAAAGCCAATATTACCCTGTGCTGTGGACTGAATTGTGCCCTCCTGATTTATACATCGAAGCCCAATACCCCAATGTGATAGTGATTGAAGATGAGGCCTCTGAGAAATAGTTAAGTTTTGATGTGGTCATGAGAGTGGGACTCACGATGAGGTTAATGCCCTGTAAGAAGAAATACCAGAGAGCTTGCTCTGGCTCTCTCTCTGCAATGGAGGGACACACGAAGAAGGTGGCCATCTGCAAGCCAGGAAGAGAGTTCCTACCAGAACTCAACCAGGATAGCACCATGATCTCAGGCTTTCAATCTGCAGAACTGTGAGAAAATAAATTTGTTGTTTAAGCACCCAGTCTATGGTATTCTGCTATGGCAGTCCAAGCTAATGTATCCTGATACCAGAACCAGACTGAGACAATACAGAAAATGAAAATTAAATATCAATCTTTCTCATAAATATAGGTTAAAGTATTATTTTTTTAGTCATCAATGGATTTTTAATGTGAAAAAAAATCAAAAGAGAAGTTCAACAGTCACACAGAATATAATTAAGTTACTTTAAGGAGACAAATTTCTCTATTAGAAATGGTTGAAGAACTTCAGTAGCAATTGAATTGATATGAACTTAATGAATACCTGACTTCACTGAGATGCAAACATTTAAAATTAAATATTAGAATACTGAAATCAGCAATATATAAAAATTTACAATGTGACCAAATGGGGTTAATTTCAAAATTGCATGGCTTATTTAATATTTCAAAATTTATCAATGTTACTTCACACAAGCTAAGTAAGAAAAATAATGTGATACTCTCAATTGATGAAGCAAATCATTTGACAAAATTTAATACCTCTTCGTGGGAAACACTCTCAGAAAACCAAGATATAAGGAACCTCTTCAACCTGATGTAGAAAATCTCTTTATACCTACAGCTAACATCATTCTTAATTGCGGAAGCATAAAGGCTTTCACACTGAGATCAGGAGTAAGTCAAGGATATTCACTGTCACCATTGCTATTGAGCATAGTACTAGATCTTCCAGTGCAATAAGGAAAGAAAAGAATTAAAATACACAGAGATAACAACAGTGAAGTAAAACTACTTCTAGTTGCTTATGACCTGATGTTCTATGTAGAAAATGCCAAGGCATCAACAAAAACAAACAAAACAAAAAACCACAATCAAACAAACAAAAATCTCCTGGAACTAAGAAGATACAAGAGCAACATAAATATGATAAAGGATACAAGATTAACATAAAAATAACAATTGTTTTTCTACATACTGGCAATGAACATATGAAACCCAAAATTTTAAACTACAATATCATTTGCTATTGTTTAAAAAAAAAAAGTTGGAAATCTATTAAAACATGTAGAACTTATATGCTGAAAACTGCAAAATGTTGATGAAAGAAATCAAAGATCTAACAAATGGAGAAACATTAGAATAGCTAAATTAATTTTGGAAAAGAAGAATAAAGCAGGAAGAAGTACTCTACCTGATTTTAAGATTTATTATATATCTACAGTTAAGACTGTGAATTATTGATAAAGAAATATACACATAGGTCAATAGGATGGAACGGAGAATCTGGAAATAGCCTCACACATATACAGCAGAATTTTGACAAAGGTACAAAAGCAATTCAAAGGAGTTAGGATAACCATTTGAAGGCATTGTGCTGAAGTTAGTTACTCATAGGCAAAAAATAAAATAAGTAAAATAACAAAATGAAATAATCTCAACCTAAATCTCCCATCTTATACATGTTACCTTAAATAGATCAGAAATTTAAGTATAAAATGTAAAACTACAAAAAAAATGAGAAGTTAATACAGAAGAAAATTTTCATGACCTAGGGTTTGATGAAGAGTTCTGAGACACGGCACCCAAAGAAAGAAATCAATGAAATCAACTTTATCAAAATTAAAATTTTGCTCTTTGAAAGACTGTGAAAAGACAAGCTGCAAATAGGAAAAATATATTTACAAGCCACAGTTCTGACCAAGGACTCATACCTATAATATATAAAGTACTATCAAAACTCAACACTGAACAAACAAACAATCCAATTAGGAATTGGGGAGGAAACATGAAGAAACATTTCAGCGAAGAGGATATACAAATGGCAAATAAACACATGAAAATATATACAACATCACTAGCCGTTAGAGAAACAAACTAGAGTAACAATGAGATGTCACTCCATATCTGTTTAAACAGTTAAAATTTTTCTTTAAGTGACAATACCAAATGCTCTCAAGAATGTAGAAAAACTGAAATTTTCATATATTGCTGGTGGTGATGTAAGATTTTACATTCACTCTGGAATACATTTGGCAATTTCTGAAAGCCCAAGATACTTATGATACAACCCAGCAGTCACACTCCTGAACTTTTATCCCAGACAAATGAAAATTTACTTCCACATGAAAATTTGGGCATGATGTTCTCACTCATAAGTGGGAGCTAAAAATTAGATAAATAAGAAAGAAAGAAGAAAGAAACAAACAAACATTCACAATAATACATTGAACTTTCAGAAGGAGAGAACAGAACTGTGGTTACTAGAGGTGAGAAAGAGGAAGGGAAGGGGGGTCAGTAAGAAATTGATTAATGGACACAAAGAATGATTACATACCGTTGTGATGAATAAGCCAATTATCCTCATTTGACCATCACATATTGTACACAAGTACTGATAGTCAACTCTGTCCCCCACAAATACGTATAATTGATTGCTTCAATTAAAAAAACAAACAAAAAGACTGTGCATGAATGTTCATAGCGACTTTATTTTTTTTTATAGCCAATAATCGGAAACAACCAAATGCATCTCTCAAAAGGTGAAGAGTTAAATTACATTACCTCCATATCATGGAATACTAATCAGCAACAAAAATAAATGAATGATTGACACATAACAATTTGACACATAACAATGTTGAATGAAAAAACCATTCTTAATTCTAATTCTCTCTAGGTTCATCCATGTTGCTGCAAATGGCAGAATTTCATTCTTTTTTTATAGCAGAGTAGTATTCCATTGTGTAGATATACCACATTTCCCGAATTATATTTAGTGAAACGAGTCAGGCACAGAAAGAGAAATATCACATGTTCTCACTTATTTGTGGGAGCTAAAAATAAATAAATAAATACACAAATAAATGGCGGCGGTGGGGGGGAGAAGAAGACACAACAATTACAATTCCTTGAAGTTGATATGACAAGCAAACAGATACAAGGTTGTTGAGAGGGAGAGAGGACAGGGAGGAAAGAGGGAAGTTTTGGTAATGGGCCACAATCATCAACCATATTGTATATTGACAAAATAAAATAAAATCTAAAAATAAAAAAAAAGAAAAAGCCATTATTAATAGGTCAAAGATTTCATGATTCCACTTATATAAAATTCTCAAAATGACAATACATAGAGATAAAAAACAAATTAGTGGCTGCCAGTAGTTAGGGATGGTGAGGAAAAGTGGGATTGGTGTGACTATAAAAGATTATCATAAGGGATATCTTTGTGGTGATGGAAATAGTTCTATATCTTGATTGCAGTTGTAATTACATCAATCTGTCCATGTGATAAAAAGAAACTGAACTAGTATTATCTTCCAGTTACTGCTGTAACCAATTACTATAAACTGGGATGGCTGAAAACAACAGAAATTTATTCTCTCACACTCACGGTTCTAGAAGTCAGAAGTCCAAAATCAGTATCACTGGGCTGAAAACAAGGTGTTGGCATGACTGTGATTCCTCCAGAGGCTCCATGAGAGAATCTGTTACTTGCCTCTTCTAGTTTCTGGTGGTTATCAACATTCTTTGGCTTGTGATCACATCTCTTCTGGATTCCTATTTACAAAGACTTCTCTATGTGTGTGGATAATCCCCTTTGGCTTCTCTCTTCATTATGGCTCTTAAGGCCCACCTGTCTAATCCAGATTAAGCTCCTTCTTTCAAGATCCTTAACAACCTCTTTTACAGTATAAGTTGTATTTACTCTTTTGCAATATAAAGTAATATTTGAAGATGGTGGGGATTTGGAAGTGAATATATCTTTGGGAAGCCATTTTTAAAAGCCCAGAACAGAGCTATGCCCACACATTGTATCAATGTAAAATTCCTGGTTTTGATGTTGTACTACAAATACGTAAGATAATGCCACTGGGTAAAATTAGGTGAGGGATGCACAGGACCTCTCTGTAATATCTTTCCAATTGATGTGAATATGTAGTTATTTCAAATTTTTTTAAAAAGTAAAAACAAAGCATAAAACAGAAGTATGTTTCTAAGGTAAAAAACATATTTTTTTTTTTTAAAAAATGCAAGCTTTTCCATTCAGATTAGAAGGTAATCATTTGAAATGCATTCTCTACAAAGACTATCTCAGAATAAAATGTGTAAAAGAGAAAATAACACTCAGTGTACATTTTTGTTCACATGACACCTTTACATCATTATCTTATGTGCTCATCACAAAAAGCAAGCATACCAAGCATTTCTGCCAATTTTCTCTTTTCCAGAGAGATTGTCACAGAAAAATCAGGTAACTTAGTGAAGGCCACTAAATTACTAAAATAGTGTAAGTGATATTCAAAGCTAATCTACAGCACTTCAAAACTTTTTGCTTCTTTGATAAACATACTTTTTTATGATACTGGTGAAAGAGAAGATTTGCCCCTGCACTAATTTATATTACTTCTTACCAGACAAGGCAACATCAAACAATAATTCTAATTAATCATATTAACCTCAGAAATATCACAATAAACTTTTTTTTGTTGTTGTTGTTGTTGTTGTTTTTTTTTAGATTTGTTAATACATTGTCTGTCCGGAGTTTGTCATTGCATTGGGTGCCCATAAATAACCCTGAAATTGGTTAGCCTGTTGTCCATTTCCTACAAGCAGAAAATTGACATCTAATTTAGAAATTCAGAAAATTATCAGGAAAACATATTTTGGAAAATGTAACTAAGTATTATTTTGGATATTCCTACAATTTTAGAGGATTGAAGCATATATCCTGAATTCTGATACAGCTTTGCCTCTTAGCATCTCTTCTTGGGAAATCATAAGACCACAACTTTTCATCATCCATGACAGTCTCTCCACCAACTCACAGTGATATTCAAATCCATAATTGATCTTATGGCTTCAAAGGGTTGGTACTAAAGTTTTAATGATCCAACTGCTAAATAGTTACTTAGCAGATAGTTCTCATAATGAGAAAGGTGGTGATCAGTTTCCCTGGGCTCAGGTTACAAGACACGTCTCTGGGTTTCAAGCCATTCTCCAAGGTTTCAGGTCCCTTCTTTAGGCCCTCCCCTAGAGGAAAGTCAAATTCTATCACATACACTGTTGCTAGTTAGACCTATTTTTGGCACCAACACAGGGAAAATGAGAACAAAAGGGGTTGGCTTAGCCAAAATGTCCATCATCAGATGAGTAGATAAGGAAATTGTGGTATATCTACACAATGGAATACTACTCTGCTATAAAAAAGAGTGAAATACTACCATTCGCAGCAACGTAGATGGACTTAGAAAAATTATATTAAGTGAAAGAAGTCAGGAACAGAAAGAGAAATACCACATGTTCTCACTTATTTGTGGGAGCTAAAAATAAATAATAAATAAATATGTGAACAAATAAATGATAGTGGGGGAGTTAAGAAGACACAACAATCATAACATTTCCTTGAACTTGTTAAGACAAGCGAACAGATATGATGTAGATGTGGGGAGGGGGAAGAGGAAGGGCAGAAAGTGGATCTGGTAAAGGAGCACGAAAATCAACTACATTGTATATTGATAAGTTAAAATTTAAAAAAAATTAAAAGGGGGCTGGCCTATGCAAATCCAGTGGCTGTGCATGCTCAGTAGAGAAGAGTTATATAACACTGGTAGCTGAATGACCTTCCACATGGGGTGCTAAAGAGCACAGAATATTCTTGAATGTGTCTGGTATATGTGATAGAATTTGACCAATGAACATGTTCCAAAGAGAGACCACCCAAGCATGTGCAAGAACATGTTACATAACTGGGAACTACCTCATTAATTGAATATGCATTAGATAGCAAAACTATAAAAGCCAAATCCCAGCAGAAGGCAGGCCTGTTGCTAACTCTTCTAGAGCCAGCCTGCACTCTGCCTGTGGAGTGTGTCTTTCTTTCTTTTTGTATCAAACTTACTTTCAGCAAGCAGCCGCCCATTTTCTTGTGCCAGCCGGAACTCTGTACTGAACTTCAAGTGTGTATTTCTTACTTCTGTATTAAACTTGATGCCGACTCTGCTCAGTCTCTGGAGCTAGGCTGCACTCTCTCTGTGAGATCTGTATCCCTTATTCATTATATTAAACCTGTTCTCAATTTCTACTGTGACTCTCCTCTTGAATTTTTCCCTGTGGCAGAGTCAAGAACCTGGTCAGAGGACAGGGTGGGTTGAGGCCAGCTATCGGGCCCCCCAGACCCTTCCTCCAACATCAATATTCTACTGATTCAAACACAGCTGAGCAATAGCTCTTTGCAGAACCTACAACCTAGATAAATGGCATTAGGAGAATACATGCAATTACTGAGAATTCAGGCTCTATAATTTAATGGGATTGGGAGCCCAGAGGCTAACTTCATCAAGCAGCCTTTCATTGTAAATAATTCACCCTGGGAAGTGTAATTTGACTTGGGGAATGTCTGAATACGTAATATAATTGAGTTTGGCCCTAGTTTTCCTATGCCTATTTTTGCAATTAATTCACTTTTACAGTGAATTCTATTCGTTCTCTTAATAAAAATTTATTTAAAAACTGCTATGTACTATGTGTTTTACAACACAAGTTGTAACTTACTTGGCCTATAAAATTTAACTAGTATTACTTGCTAAATTGTACTGAACTGGAGATTCTCTAATTTATTTTTTTATTATTAATTGTCAAGGGCTGATTGTACTCTTTCACGAGCAGCAGTGATTTCTATTTATTCTTTTCACATACAAGATATTATTTAATGACTACCTAGAACAGAGAAAGGAGATTCAGGGGAGTTATATAAGGTTCTCAAAGTTATACAGCCAAAAGATAATAGCCTGACCTTATCCTAGATCAACACATTTTTTTTTGTTTTTGTTTTTGTACCTGTATTTTTAGCCTGAGGTCAATAGTGTATTATTCTTATTTTATTTTATTTATTTTATTTATTTTTTTAAAACTGGAATATAATTGATTGTATTTATCTGTGGGGTACAGCATTGAATATCCACACCTGTGTGCAACATGTGATGCTCAAATCAGAATAATTAGTATATTCAAAATTACACAACATAGTCATTTTTTGTAGCCCTTTACCAATTTCTTGATATCCCCTCGTCCCCCTTTCAATATCCTATTAATACACAATAATACATGTCAGGTCCACAGCTGACCAACCCAAACAGCCCTTTGCCTCGTTATCAGTCTCTCCCTTGGTGGGCGAGCGAATTGCCTGGATTCTTCTTTCCCTCCAGTCCCCATTGGGAGGAGATGGGGGAAGAGAGCCGTGAAGAGAGGTGAGCACAGCCGCGGGCCCCAACCAGCCCATTAAAGGACACTCAGACACGGGGGTTCTGTTGAGCAGTTCCGTTTATTATCACACAACCACTTGCTTTTAAAGCCAAATGGAGAAGGGAGGTTTTTTACATCCTCCAATCAGCTTAAAGGTTACGAGAGCATGCATCCTGTCTCAATGCCTAGCTATTGCAATCACGCAGTGTTCACGAGCGCAGAAGTGCGGATTTGGCCAATAAGGGCTAAGGCAAGGTTCCTGCAGACACTCCCACCCTACTTCCTCCCGGCGCCATCTTAGGCAGCCATGTTAATATGCCCTTGTGGGCCCATAATGGTACCGCTTGTAATGTCACTTAAGGTGGCATTAGTTTTTAAGACCCGACAATTACACAACACACAATTAATACACAATACTACATATTAGTGTATTCATCTGGTAGTAAAACAGCCCTTTCTGCTAAAATAAAAAAAAAATAAGATATATATATACACACACACATATATTTATATGTGTGAGTATATAAATATTATTCTAAACATAGTAAATAACTAGGGACATAAACCCATTTTTTCATAATTCTTGATTAAATTAATGTTCACCAAATGTTGTAAGTGCCATGTTACAGCTCTAATACCTGCTGCTGATAATCAAGCTCCACATTAATGATATTTAAGCATACCTTAAGCTCTCCTGATTTAAAATTTTTGCAATGAATGTGTTAATATGGCATTTCAGCAGTTTCCTCCAGGTTAAAACTGCCCATTTCCAAGTTTTATTGAAAGCACTATTTTCTTTTTTGTTTGTTTGTTTGTTTTGTTTTTTAATTCACTCAGAAACATTCACAGTGTGAGAATAGCACTATAGTAGGTATGAATACTAACTGGATCAATTTTCTTTTGATAAGGTGAGTTATAAATTTGCTTCAATATATTCTGTTACTCATCCACAAAACCCAGAAAAAAATAACGTGTATTGGGTGTTTGTAACATTTACTCCAAAGGTCCAAACCAAGAAAGTCACACTTGGCGAGCCGTAGGACTCATGAAATCTAATCACTTAAATATGGCTCTGCATATACCACTGAAATCAAAGCTGAAGTCTCAGGTGAAATTACACCCAAAAGTGCCTTCACACAAAGATTATTATCACCAAATACGTGATAATCAAATAGTTTTAGCTGAGTGAATAAGAAGTGAGTTAGTGTAGTGTAGGGGTTTGTGTGCCTATACATACATACATATATATACACGTGTATACATGTATGTATTTATAATGTGTACATGTATATGTATGTTATGATTATCTAAATTGTATTTATCATTTTTCTTTTGCCTGCTCAGTCTCCATTGTTTTCCCTCTAAAATAAACACTGATTTTCTTTTGAGGAAAAATAATCCTCATCTTTCTCAGTCCTTGTGTTTTAAATGGGGTTAAAAATCCCACTAACTTTTAGGTGCACTTGCATGTTTTAAGGCTCACCAATTGGCATATTCTCTCTCAGGTTAAAAAGATAGTATCAGGCACAGAGTTTCATGATTAATGAAAAGATATTGTGTGCGTAAATTCCTAGTTTTGTTACAAAAGCCCCTTACATAAAATATCCCATCAGCCTTTGAAAACTTTCCAGACCACATTTGAAATTCTGTTTCCCTCTATTTTTTCTGCCTTCTGTGAAATTTGAAAGTGATGGCATCTGTCTGGTCTATTTCACTTTTCCTCAACTCTTTGTAATTGTGACTTCACCACTTTGGCAGAACTTATGTTCATTCAATTAAATAAGTCACCAAAGTTCAATCACCATAATGAGTCTTGTCCTGAAGTTTAGTTTTTGTTTTTATAATCGTTAGTTTGAGACTAAAAATACTGAGACTTCCTACATTTCTATGCACCGCCTTATTAGAATTATCAAAAGTACATTTCTATTTACTGTATTTCAACCTGTCAAGTGATTGTAAGTAAAATCCGTGTACCATTTAAATCTGTTTTTAAATTAGGTCTTTATTTTTTATTTATCTGTCTTACATTCACATTCACTGTGCTCCATTTCCATTTTGTCTAAAGTAATCAGGCTGCCCATAAACAGCTACCTGGAGTTATGCTGAGACCTCAGCCATTCACTGATAAATCAAATGATACAGAGAAGGAATGTACACCTTTGAAAAGAACAGATTGAAAAAGCTTTTGGTTAAAATTGAATATGAATGTAATTGACGATAAAACTTGGTCTTTGTAACACTCTGACGATCTCAAAGCATATAGAACATAAAATCAAGCAGTATTGTACTGCATGGAAAATGAAGCACAGGGAGTTAAAGTAATATCCCCAAAGTCACCCTGAATGACGATCAGTGAGCTGGGATTGTGATACAAAGCAAGGTAATCCAATTTACTGATCTACCTACTATAACCCCTCGCAAACATTCTTTTTATTGAGTGCTACTATGTGTTACTCATTATAATGGGTGTTGTGGGGAATTCAGGATTTAAAAAGATAAAGAGTGTAGAGAATGTACTGGCTACCTTGAATATTTATATTTTCCCCCTTCTTTACTTATTTAAACATGAACTAATTATTTGAAAAGGCCATACATGAAATTAAGTAATTAGGCTCTAGTTGCCTCCTCATGATATTTCTATTTAATAAATGCTACAATCCTTTTTACAGCTGCTTTTGAAACAGTACTCTATGATACAGATATTTCATTCTTAAAGAGGCTAGAAAAACTGCAGATGGAGAAGAGGAAGTAAACTTGGGTGGAAGATCACAGTCCCAACAGGCTTAAATAATTCAAATACTCTATTCATGGGTGGGAGGTAAGTTCATTCTGAACTGAGTTCTTACATTTTTTTGAGAGTCTTAGGCACTGGGTTTATAATATTTGTTTTATTAGGAAAAAAGCCGCCTAGGAATTTTTGGTCACTGAATTATATTTTTATTGTACTTTGAAAAAATTATTTTCTGGCCTTCTAACACCTGCGTTTTTACTGTCTCCTTCTCTAATCTCTTGAGTGTTGTTTGCCTGTAGAAGGAAAGGTCTGTAGGGCAAGGATGGGCATAGGAATGAGAAGTCCAATTTCAAGCTTGCTCTAAGAACTAAGGAATTCAGAAGATCTCCCAAGACCAGTGTCCTTGGAATAAACTTACCTCAGGTCTCATTTCAGAGTTTTACCGGGACATCTTCTTAAGTTTTGTCTTTTTCTCCCTTTGGTAGAAGGAATTTTAAGATAACTCTCATGACCTCTGTGCCCTGGTGTAATTTATGTTACACAGAAAAAGAGATTTTGAAGGTATAGTTAAGGCTACTGATAAGTTGACCATAATAAGATTGGGAAATTATTTGGGTCAGCCTGACTTAGTCACATGAGTCATCTAAAAGCAAAGGGTTTCTCCATCTGATAGCAGAAGTGGAAACCAGAGACAGATCAAGTCTGAGATGGAATTGATGTGCAAGCTTTGAAGATGGAAGGAGTCACATGTTGAAAAATGTAAGTAGACTCCAGGAACTGAGGGTGGCCCCTCATTGACAGCCAGCAGGGATACAATGACCACACTCCACAGCCACAAGGAACTGAATTCAGGTAACATCCTGAATGAGCCCAGAAACTGATTTGCTCCTAAAGCCTCTAGGTAAGAGCTTAAAGCAGTCAAAACCTTGGTTTCAGCCTTATGAGAACCTAAGCATAGAACAGAACCCAGGTGAGCCTTCTTGGACTTCTGACCTACAGAACTGTGAGCCAAAAATGTGTTGTTTTAAGGTGATCAGTTGGTGATGCTTTGTTGCCCAGCAATAGAGAACAAATACAAGTGTTCGTGGAAAAATGGAATTAAAAGATAATACAAATATTTCCATGAACTTTTTGAAGTACCCTAGTATCATAATTATAGTATCTAAGGAACTGCTTTTTAGTTTGTTTTGCCCCATATCAGGAGTTTCTTTGGTCTGGGCCGGCCCGTGGCTCACTCGGGAGAGTGTGGTGCTGAGAACACCAAGGCCCCGGGTTCGGATCCCATATATGGATGGCCGGTTCGCTCACTGGCTGAGCGTGGTGCTGACAACACCAAGTCAAGGGTTAAGATCCCCTTACCGGTCATCTCTTGAAAAAAAAAGCATCTCATATTAAAATGCAGCCAAATTTTCAACCTTGAAGCATTTTGCTATCATGCAGTATTAAAATTATTAAGTCCTTTTCCAGAAGTTAATGTCATACTAAAAACCAAAATTCATAATCTTTTGCTTCTGAACAGTAGCATGTTGATAAGTTTGGACAAATAAAAACATTTCAGCTTCAATGGAAGCTACATAACTGTTACTTACCCCAGTTAGCACCAACCATAAATTTCTTATCCCTATCACCACTAAGAATTTCAACTCCAACATGTAAAGTCCTCCAACTACAATTATTCTCAATAATTTGTTATATTCATGAGACAAATTTTTGCCAGATTTCACTGGAGCATCAACCTATGTTCTATTCTCTAGGCTTATATCTTTTTATTCTTTTGAATAGCAAATGCAGTCAAATGAGGCATGTATGACTCTCCTTAAAGAATAAGATGCACTGGAGACTTTCTAGCTATTTAGCAGAACACGAAAGTCCTTTCATATTTATTTTTCCTATAAGAAAAATAGATATTCTTTCTAAATGCTGGAGTTAATGAATAATAGTAACTTTCAATTGGCTAGCTCTGTGTTGTTAAAATTACATCAGATCTACTGCCAGAATTAACCTCTCCAACACCAAACCTCTGTCATGGCTCTTTATATTAGCATTTATGTAAAAGTCTAACTCAAATTATAAGTTTCTTGAAGGGAGGAGCTTTCCCTTATCACTTTTCAAATTCCCATGGCTTCATATGGCTCTGACACTCAAAATATAGAATTGAAGTGATTTTCCAGATACCAAGGAAAAAAAGTTTGTGCTATGTATTAATCCCCAGAGTGATTCTCTGTTATTTCCTACTAATTTGTAAATTTTTTTTATCTGACAGATTAAAACAACTGTAATTTACTAGAGTTTCTACTCTGTACCAGAGCTTGTGCTAAGAAATTTGTATACATTATCTCCTTAAATACTCGTGACAACTCTATGGAGTCAATCTTACTATTTTCATTTTGTAGCTAAGAAAACTGAAGCTCAGGCCAGATACGTAAATGATCCACATTCACATAGCTAGTAAAGGTTGTGTTGAGATTCAGATCTATTCAAAGGCTGGATTTATGCAATGTACTTATGCTTACTGAACCTTTTGTATATCATTTTAAAGGCTTTTTAATTCCGATGGCATAAATATTACCCTCCTTGTACAGCCTTTTTATATTTCTTTCCTGGGTATGTTTAAGCATGCTTTTCCCTATATTCATAGATTTCAGGCATTTAAGGACAGAGCTGACCTTTTCACATTTATCTCAGATATCATAGACAAAAGCAAGCAACAATCTTCACCATATCATGTAGTAAGTGAAGCCAACTAAATACCTTTACTTTAACATTGTTTAGTCTGACTAGGTTCATTCCTAGTCAGTTGTGTTTAAAGCTGTTGTGAAATTTAAGTCAGACAGTCCAATTTGAATAACAGGTGTGAATGCTTACATAAATTTTATGTTCAAGGCAAAGTATACAGTTTTCTCGAGAAAAATAAATTATTTTATATTTCTTGTAGATAAATATTTAATAAATTGGTTGTTTGTTTTGAGTTATTACAAGGGGTCTTGAAATTTTCATGGAAATATTCATGTTATCTTTTAATTCAATTTTTTCATGAACTTTATGAAATACTTTGTATTTACATACAGTAAAACTTTATTATCATTGCTTGGAGAAAAAGTATAATGCTGAAAAAGGATAAAAGATCAGATAATAACTTTTCATTTAATTAAGGTAAGGTTAAAAGACTATTAATTTCCTAAAGATTGAATCAACTATTTAGTACACACACCTTCACACACAAGTGCAAATGCATGTGTGCACAAACCCATATAACATGGCTTAACATTATTGGTGTATACTTGAACATTGATCTCTTCTCATCTACTTTTTTTAGGTACAAATACTGAAATAAGAATTAATTGAGACTATGAAAAATGCAGTTTTGATAATGACTGGCCTATCCTCACAGGCAACTTTTAATTTTTAGACTTTTTATTTGGATTTTTCAATTTTTAATCAGTATCTAGAATGGAGAAATTCAACAGAAGTTCATTAATCCAACCATGAGAACTAATAAAATGCTTTAAGTAAATCAAAATAAGTGAGTCTATGTATAGGTTTTTAATTTTTTTTTTGTAATATCTAAAGCAATCATCTATTTGACTCAATGTATTTCTTTATAATTATCATCTAACTCATGAAGTTAAGTGTAATATTTATCAGAAATGTAAAATTTCTTCAAGGAGTGACATTAGCAAGATGGCAGAAGAGGAAGCTCTAGACCAACCTTCTCCCACCCTCTACAGAGAAACTAATTCAAAAACAATTCATGAGCCAATTAACATAAATTGTGTGTGTGTTAGGGAGGGAAAGGCAAAAAGTAGTCTTTTTGTATGCAATTGAAGTTAAGATATTATCAGTTTAAACTATATTGTAATAAATATATGATGGTTTACATAGACCCATGGTAGCCACACAAAAAAATACCAATAGGAGGTACACAAAAGAACATAAGAAAGAAATCAAAGCATGGCACTACAAAAAAAAAGAAAGAAAGAAAGAAAGAAAGAAAGAAAGAAAGAAAGAAAGAAAGAAAGAAAGAAAGAAAGAAAGAAAGAAAGATCAATGAAACACAAAGGAAGACAGCAAGAAAGGAGAAGACGGACAAAAAACCCTCAAAAAACTGCAAGACAGTCAGAAAACCATTAATGAAATGTCAATAGTAAGTCCTTTACTATAAGTGATTACTTTAAATATGAATGGATTAAACTCCCCAATCAAAAGAAACAGATTGACTGAATAAATTAAAAAGCAAAAAAATAGAACAAGATCCAAATACAGTTTGTCTATAAGAAACTCACCTTACATTTAAAGACACACATAGGTGGAAAATTAAAGGATGGAAAAAGATATTCAAGACAAATAGTAACTATATGAAAGTAGGGGTGGCTATACTTAGCATCATGCAAAATTGAGTCCAGGGCAAAAACTGTCACAAGAGACAAAAATAATATTATATAATAGTAAAAGGATCAAATTACCAGGAAGATATAAAAATTATAGACATACATGCACCTAATATCAAAATACATAAATATACAAACTTTGTCAGAACTGAAATGAAAAATAGGTGGTGACACAATAATATATTTTAATACAACCACTTTCAATAGTGAATAAAACAACCAGACAGAAAATCAGTAAGAAAACAGAGGACTTAAGAAATACTATAGACCAAATGGGCCTAACTGACATATACAGAACATTACACCCTAAAAAAGCAGAATACACATTCTTCTCAAGTGCACACAGGACATTCTCAAGGATAGATCACATGTTAGGTCACAAAACAAATCTTAACAAATTTAAGATTGAAATCATACCTAGTATCCTTTGTGACCACAATGGAATGAAACTAGAAATCAATAGCAGAAGGAAATCTAGAAAATTCACAAGCATGTGGAAATTAAACACATTCCTGAGCAACCAATGCATCAAAGGAGAGATCAAAATGAAATTAGAAAATATTTTGAGACAAATATAAAGAAAAATACAACATACTTAATCTTATGGAATGGAGGAAAAGCAGCACTAGAGGGAAGTTTATAATGATGAATGTAAATGTCTACATTTAAAAAAAGAAAGATCCGGGCCGAGCCCATGGCGCACTCTGGAGAGTGCGGCACTGGGAGTGCGGCGACGCACCCACCGCGGGTTCGGATCCTATATAGGACTGGCAGGTGCACTCTCTGGCTGAGTGCTGGTCACGAAAAAGATCCCAAATAAACAACCTAACATTATACCTCAAGGAACTAGAAAAAGAAGAAGAAACTAAGCCCAAACATAGAAGAAGAAAGAAAATAATAAAGATTAGGAGCATAAATAAAAAATAGAAAGATAAAAGATAGAAATCAAGAAAACTAAGAGTCGATTTTTGAAATGACCAACAAAATTGAAAATGCTTAGCTACTTTAACTAAGAAAAAAAGAGACAGGACTCAAATAATTCAAATAATTAACATCAGAAATGAAAGAGGGGACTTTACAATTGGTGCCATGAAAATTAAAAGGACTATAAAACACTAGTGTGAACAATTGTTCAACAACCAACTGGATAAGTTAGAAGAAATGGATAAATTCCTAGAAACATGCAACCTATCAAGAGTAAATCATGAAGAAATAGAAAATTTTAACAGACTCATAACTAGTAAGAAGATTAAATCAGTAATCAAAAATGTCCCAGAGAAGAAAAGCTCAGAGCCAGATGGCTTTGCTGATGAATTCTACCAAGATGTAAGGAATTAATGCAAATCCTCAAGCTGTCCCAAAAATAAAAGAGGAGGAACATTTCCAAATTCACTTTACTAGGCCAGCATTACCCTCATACCAAAACCAGACAAAGATACCACAAGAAGAAAAAACTACAGACCAATAGCCCTGAGGAATACTGATGAAAACAATTCTCAACAAATTAGTTGAAAACCAAGACAAAAATTGCATGATCATCTGAACTGATTAAGCAATAGCGTATGACAAAATTCAACACCCTTTCATGATAAAATCACTAAAAAAACCCACTAGGAATAAAAGGATTATTACTTTAGCCTAATAAAGGCCATATATGAAAAGCCCACAGCTAAGAGCATAATCAGCAGTAAAGGACTGAAAGATTTTTCTCTAAGATCAGGAACAAGGCAAGGATGCCAGTCTCACTACTTCTATATGACATAATACTGTAAGTCCTAGTCAGAGCTATTAGGAAACAGGAAGGAAGGAAGGAAGGAAGGAAGGAAGGAAGGAAGGAAGGAAGGAAGGAAGGAAGGAAGGAAGGAAGGAAGGAAGGAAGGAAGGAAGGAAGGAAGGAAGGAAGGAAGGAAGGAAGGAAGGAAGGAAGGAAGGAAGGAAGGAAGGAAGGAAGGAAGGAAGGACATTCAAATTGGAATGAAATAAAATTATTTCTGATTGCAGATGAGACAATCTTATAAATAGAATACCATAATGATTCCACACCGACAAACAAGTTGAGAACTAATAAATGCATTCAGCAAAATTGCAGCATACAAAATCAACATACAAAAATCAGTTTTCTGACCACTGACAATGAACCATCTAAAAAGGAATTTAGGAAAACTATTCCATTTACAATAACATAAAATATACCTAGGAATAAATGTAACCAGAGAGGTGAATTACTTGTTCTCTGAAAACTACAAAACATTGCTGAAGGAAATTAAGGAAGACACAAATGAATAGGAAGACATTTGTGTTCATGGATTGGAAGAGTTAATATTATTAAAACATCCATAGTACCCAAGGGAGACACAGATTCAATGCAATCCATATCAAAATCTCAATGGCATTTTGCACAGAAATATAAAAAAAACATTCGTCAAATTTGTATGCAATCTCAAGGGACTTTGAATGGCTGAAATATTTTTGAGAAAATAAAACAAGACTGGAGGTTTCACACGTACATATTACATATTACCATGTACAGTATGGCACTGGCATAAAGACAGACATATAGACCAATGGAGCAGAATATAGAGCCCAGAAATAAACCCTTGTATATGTGATCAACTGATTTTTAACAAGGATGTAAGTAATAAACAATTGGGAAGGCATATTCTTTTCAACAAATGGTGTTGGGAAAAGTGGATATCCACATGTAAAAGAATGAAATTGAACCCTCATCGTACACAAAAATCAACTCAAAATGGGTTAAAAACTTAAGTCCTTAAACTGTAAAACTCCTAGAAAAAGACACAGAAGAAAATTTTCTTAACATTGATTGGTTTTGGCAGTGGTTTCCTGGGTATAACCCCAAAGCGCAGGCAACAAAAGCAAAAATAGACAATGAGACCCCATCAAACTAAAATGCTTCCGTACAGCAAAGGAAGCAGTCAGTAGGGTGAAAAAGTGACCTATGAAATGAAAGAAAATATTTGCAAACTGTAGATCTGATAAGTGGTTAATCTTCAAAATATATATGGAACTCCTACAACTCAATACCAATAAAATGAATAATCTAATTTAAAAATGGACAAAGAATTTAAATAGACAGCTCTCCAAAGAAGACATATAAATGGGCACCAGGTATATGAAAAGATGCTAAACATCACTAATAATCATGGAAATGCAAATCAAAACAACAATGAGATATTATCTCATACGTGTTAGGATGGCCATTATTAAAAATCAAGTAAGTGTTGGTTAGGATGTAGACAAATTGGAACCCATTTGAACTGTTGGTTGGTATGTAAAATAATGCAGCCACTATAAAAAATAATATGGAGGTTCTCTTAAAAATTAAAAAATAGAACTATCATGTGATCCAGCAATCCCACTTCTGGGTATTTATCCAAAAGAATTGAAAAGAGGATCTTAAAGACCTATTTGCACTTTTATGCTCATTGCAGCATAATTAACAATAACCAAGATGTGAGACTAACCTAAATGTCTATCAACAGATGAAAGGATGAAGAAAATGTGATATATTTATTCCACACGCAGTGGAATATTATTCACCCTTGAAAAAGAAGGAAATTCTGTCATACTCTATAACATTTATAAACCTTGAGGATAAACTTATGCTTAGTAAGATAAGCCAGTCACAGAAGGAAAAATGCTGTATGATTTCACCTGTATAAAGTAAAATACTCAAACTCATAGAAGCAGATAGTAAAATGATGCATGTGAGAGTCTGGGTGGAGAGGTAAAAGGAGAGTTATACAATGGTTACAGAGTTTTTAGTCATGCAGATAAAAAAAAGTTATAGAGATCTGATTAAATACAATATTCAAATATGGTCAACAATACTGTGTAGTTAAAAATTTAATAGGGTAGATTTTATGTTATGTGGTTTTTACCACACAAAAATAAAAGAAACGAAGAATTTCTTGACTTTTAGATGCACTCATCACAAAAAAGACAATTTTTATCTCAAATTAATTTAGATATTATGCTCAATTTTATTGCATTAGTTTCCAAATATTTCATTTGATATGAGAATCCTTCAATTTCACCTAATCTGAAGATGTAACACATTGCAAATAATTTTAATACTTTGATGATTTATAAAATTTGATTGATGTTAAACATACTTATATTAAAATGCATTTTCAGCTAGCAAACGTGGTCTGGAAATTTCTGTTCTTAACTTACATTTTAATTAGTATATAACATCTCTATGGAATGTATGTTAGAAGCAAAATATTGAGCAAAAAGGAGCATAGTATAGTGGTACAATATACAACATAAAATAATATCTATGAAGATAAAAATAAGCAAAAATAAATGATATATAAATCTATGAAGAAAATCAAAGAGAAAATGTTTTAAAAATCTAATGAAAGTTGAAGGGTATTATTATCCCTTGAGGAGGGAGAGGCAGAGGAAGGAAAAGGGATCTGGGAAGAGCATTCAGGCAAACCAAGGATATTCGTAATATTCTAATTCTTAAGTTGGGTAGTGGGCTCTGAAGTACTCATTTGAGTATTCCACAAACACATGTTTACTAAATATGTTCATTTGTATCTATCAAATATTTCATGATAAAATATGAATGTATTTTGTTTGTATAAACTTAATACATGACCAAAATATGTGCAAATGTTGTTTAATAAATGTATTCCATGTTGCAAATATAAAGAGAAGCTCAATTTCTAAACATAGAAGAAAATATTTTTTATATAATAATAAAGGACTATGTAAGAAATAAAAATAATACAAAATTATTTTGAAAAACATGCACTTCAATTTTATGTTTTTGTTTTATTTTCAATTTTATGTTTTGTATTTTTTTCTATTATTACCAATTCCTTATCTTTACAATTTTTATAAATAGTAAACTACAGTATTTAGTTAATAGTTAAGGGAGAGAGTGCTACATTTAGAAATAGTATATATTCTTTTAAGTCCCTTTTCTAGCAGCTGTTTGATCTAATGCTTATTGCTTGGGTTTCTTGAATTTCAGGCATATGTCTAAAATGAAGAATTTGGGCCAGAGCACATCTTTCACCCCAGTTTTATAATTTTATATGCTGAAGCAGTCTGATTTTCAGTGCCTCCTTCTTTCTCTGTCCCATTATTCTTGTATGGTGTTCTAAGTGATATTTATCAAAATCTAAGACTTATTTTCCAGAAAGAATCAAAGGGTATAAAAAGCACATCCATCATTGACGAGTTTCAGGAAACAAGATGTTCTCCAATCACATCTCTTATTGATGAGGATGTCTTTTTAAGTCTGTTACTTGGAGAAAAAGAAAAGATAGAGAATGATAGGAACAAAGGTCAGCACATGATCACTTTTTGGTTTTGATATTTTCAACAAACTCTCCAAAGAGCCTAATCCTCAAAAAAAGAAAAAAGAAAAAGTAAAAGAAAAAAGAATATTCTTTGCATTCTGAGTAACCACAGATGCCTAGTTAGTGAGGGTAAGAAATCATTAAAAGAATCTTAAGTTATTTTTCCAACAGTAGTTTCAAAAATGCAAGTTAATGTAATATATTGACGAGATGCATGTGTGTGCTAGGCAGGAAGTGGGAGAAGCATCTGGAAACACTTTTTGTATTTTGCTAGCAACTTACATAACAAAACACAGGAAATAAGGAGATTTAAAAGAATAAAATTGGCAGTTTCTTGCAACTTTGAGGTGACAACTGTCTTCTTGTGTTCTCCCAAGCTTTTAATAATATGTAAATAGCAAAAGTAGTCCTTACCTTTGTCACTTTTAATCTTTACAATAACGCTTGACATTATTACTGTTGTAAAAAGTATTAGAACTCTTAAAGTAGTTTTCTCAAGGTCACAACTTTAATATGACAGATGCTAGAACCCTGGCCTCAATCAAAAGCACATACACTTCCCACTCTTCCTGTAAATAACCAATTAATGGTATTCTTAATCCACTGAGCGAGGACCTGTTGACATATTACTTCAGTGCCTACTCCTATTTGTCATTGAGATATCCAACTGTTTTATGTAAATACAAACTTATTATAAGAACTCCATTAAACTGTTTGTTTACATTATTGTGGTTTACATTTCTTCTTGTGATGCACATTCACTGCATTTACAAAAAGTTATCACTACTCATCAGAAAACCTTTGTAAATATTACTACTGTGAGTAAGAAATTATCTACAAGCAGCAGACAGACATTCCAATAAAAGATGAAATAGAATATCTATAGCTCCTCTTTATCAAACCAAAAGACAGTAAGAGACTAACCCCCAGGCTGATGGTGAAGCTAATGGTGAAAAAGAAGCTGCAGTTATTTGTATCTTCACTTACCAGTTTATACAAGCAAACTTCAAAAAGTTTGTGGAAAAATAGAATTGGAAAATAATAAAAATCTTTCTGTGAACTTTTGGGAGTACCCTCGTATAGCCATAATCTTTTCCCAGTTCTACTCATTAGACTGTAAGCCATTTGAGGACAGGGATTGTCTTGATCTCTTAACTGTAGAGTTTAGAATATTTTAACATATTGTCTGACAGATATTAAATATCTGTTTAAGTGAATAAGTTAATAGTCTTTGGTATGTTTCTATAATTTAACTCCATTGAGAAAAATCTAAAATACTGTATGTAACAATAGTTGTTAATGTTGCCAATATTAAGATTCTGAAGCAAAAAGCATGATTTTTAACTTAGCTCAGATTTTCCCACTGTTCAGTACATTTGTCAACTGTTATTTCTGATGCTATAGAAACAAGATTTTCAGCCCTTTACCCAGTTCTTTCTTTGCTCCCAATGGAACAAGGCTTGTAATTCTTCTTCATTAAAATTCTACTCCCTTATCCTTTTCCTCATGCCTAGCATCTTCAGGAAAAAAAACATCTATTTTTCACTGATCCAAACTATATAGGTACCATGGCAAACACTGGTTTGCCATATAAATCTGAGTTTGAAGATCCATTCTAATTCTACTAGCTGCATAGCCTTGGAAAAATTACATTGAACTTTACATTAGTTATTTTCATGGCAGGATTCTTATAACCATTAGATATAATACATGAGAAGCAAAGTATTTAGTGCACTGGGGTCAACATTTTAAGAATAAATGATTAATATTGTGTTAATAGCTGCCAGGCTGGGTCACAGACACCGCTACCCAGTTCCATGGCAGGTAGTGAGTCAGGTAAGCCAAAGGAAAACTAAGAAGCCACCTGCAAAGTGGGCAGGCTTTATTCTTCAGATATGAGCTTCACAGACAGAAAGACTACTCTTGTAATTTGTTTACAATGGATATGCTGAAACATACATAGCTGGATATGAGGCGAGGGGGCCTGACCAAACTAACCCCATTTTCTTCACACGCCACCTCTTTAGGGTCTCTCACCATACAATTTAAACCTCTGGAATAAAGCATATCTATCCTGTTATCAGCCACCAGAATCTTTTTTCAACTACCTGGCTCAGGACCTGCACAGGACAGGGCAAAGAGGTCTGTGATCTAGCCTAACAATAGCTTTCACCCAGTCTCATGAATAAAAAGTTCAATAGAATTTCCTCTATGTTTTTACCACTACTATAGTTAACTGCCTTAAAACTCAGTTGGTACTAACTTTTTCTGTAATCGCTGAGATTTTCCAAATTCACCAGTTAAGAATGAAATAAAAATGGTGACTTAAGTTTGAGATTATTTTCTGTAGCACATGACATGACAAGAAAGTAGAAAAATCACAACATAGTTTCTACTGTGTGAGCATTATTTCAGTCTAATCTATTCAATATACACATGTAATTGCAAACTTTGCTACTGGCATGGATATTGACTGAGGACTTTCAGTGCTGTGATAAATTCTATTCTAGAAGTCTATCCTAAAGGCTTCTATTTTAGCAGATATCCCAGCAAGTCAGCAGGAATCTCTGTGGTGCAATCAGCATACCTTACAGCTAAATTCCTTTTTCTTATTTTTTAATGTTCATCACCATGGGTTGTGTGTACAAAGGCTCCTCAGGGGTGAGTGGCCCATACAGAGCAAGGTTTATACCTAACTTTGTCTCATCTGTCTCCACTTGCATTATTTACCCTTCAACTACCACGACCCAAGATCTTGCAAAAAAAGTATGAGTGTGATTTATCTCCTTCGTGTGGATGTTCCAGTCCTGCTCTTGCTGTTGTCACTTCTGCTTCATAATGTGGCCCAGTTATGATAAAAGGATATGGGAACAGAAATGTTTTTCATCATTTCTGACACTCTAAGTTGAACTTAGAGTTACCCCCCATTGGTCATGTTCCTATGTAATTTTCACTCCTTGAATGTGGTCAGGATCAGTCACTTGCTTCTAACAAATAGAATAGAAAAAGGCAATGAGATATCACTTTCAAAATTTCATTACATTATATATGTCACATATCTTGAGCTGAATGAATGGACTATTATTATAGAGTAACCTGTCTCCCAGACCCTGGGTTAGAAAGGGCAAGGAAACTATAACATTTGTGACATTCATAAAGTGATAATCTTGCAGTAAAATAAGTAAATTGATGAGAAAAATTAATGCCAGTAGCTGTAGAGGTGAAGGAGGTCTTGGGGCAGCAGGAAGAACCTATTTGAGAATTCACATACCCCACTTGCTTCGAATGTCTTGGTCTAGTTTGTAATATAAGAGAATATCTTATGCATGCTTTTGTGTATAATTCTGACTAAAACATAGCATACTTACTTTTTTGGGGGAGGGAGGGCTGGTATAGGAAAAAAATCTTCTCTTCTCCCAATCCCTGAATTATGTTTTCTCCACTCTTTTCCAGGCCCCAAACCAGCACTCTTTTGTACTCTTATATTTTACTTATATTGTAGTTATTTATTTTTTCATTGTAGCATCCTTTCTCCAGGACTATTACATAGTTCTTAAAATGGTGGGAGAAAGAGATGAAACCAGAATTCAATCAAAATAAAACATATTCTTTGTGTTTGTGTTCAGTCATACTCTTCAGTATGTATCTATACTCTTACATAATACCAAATTCAGTCCTGCAATGCACCTGTTATGACCTGACATTTTGTACTTCTAAGTAGCTCCTTGGAATCTTTTGCAAACCCTGCCATGCCTACATGTAACAATTATACGGAATATATATAGCACTTCTCCATCTAGATCCACTTTCTCTTCACCTATCTCAGGCCTACAGCCACACTTAAAATTGTATAAAAGCTCTGTGTTTGTATTTCACATGTGTGGATGCTGTCTAGTTGTGTGTAGCATAACCTACTTTCATCATAACTGGATATTAACAATAATTTTAAACATAGGTATGTTTAGTTAGGGCTTCTCAGAGAAATGTGTGTGTGTATACATACATACATATTTATGCATGTGTATACACACACACACACACAGAAATTCATTATGAATAAAACCTTACAGTCCAGGTGGGAATAGGATGATATATTCAAAGTACTAAAAGAAAAAACTGCCAGCCAAGAATATTATTCCCAGCAAATTTATTCTTCAGAAATGAAGAAATAGTGTCCTTACCAGACAAACAAAAACTGCAGGAATTCACCACCACAAGAATTGCCCTACAGGAATTCCTCAAAGTAGTCCTACATACGTAATCCATAGAATAATAATAGCCACCATGAATACACAAGAAAGAACAAAACCTACTAATAGAACACATATGCAAATGAGAAAGAGAAAGAAACTAAATCTGTCATTACAAAAATGAACAAACACCAAAGAAGAATAGAAAAAGGGAAAGAAAAGAACAAAAGATACATAAAACCACCATTAAGAAAAGATAGTAAAATGGCAGGATAAGGCAATACCTTTCAATAACAAGTCTGACTATAAGTGGAATGAATTCCCCAATTAGAAGACATAGACTAGATGAATGGATTAAAAAGCTAAACCAATTATATGCTACCTACAAGAAATTCACTTCACCTGTAAAGACACACACTAACATAGTGAAGGGATGGAAAAAGATGCAAATGGAAAACCAAAAATGAGTAGGAGTAGCTATACTTCAATTGGGTAAAATAGACTTTAAACCAAAACCTATAAAAAGAGACAAAGAAAGTCATTCCATAATGATAAAGGGATAAATTTATCAAGAGAATACAACATTTGTAAACAGACATGCACTCAAAATTGGAGCACCCAAATATAAAGCAAGTATTATTGGATCTAAACATAGAGATAGATCCCCCAAACAGTAATAGTTGAAGACTTCAACACTCTTTTCGCATCATCTAGAAAACAAATCAGCAGAGAAACATTGCATTTACCCCTTAGAACAATTGGACTTGACAGACATTTATCAAACATATTATCCAACAACTACAGAAGGTACATTCTTCCTATCATCATGTGAAACATTCTCCAGAAAAGACCATATGTTAGGCTAAAAGTCATCTCAGCAAATTTGAAGATATTGAAACCATCTCAAGCATCTTTTCAGACTACAGCAGAATAAAACTAGAAAAAATAAGAAGTGAAACTTCAGAAACTATAAAAATACATGGAAATTAAACAACATGCTCCTGAATGACCTATGGGTCAAAGAAGAAGTAAAGCAGGAAATCAAAAAAAAAATTGAAACAAATGAAAATAAAAGCACATCAAACAGAAACTTATGAGACACTGCAAAAACAGTACTAAGAGGGAAGTTCACTGCAATAAGTGGTTATGTCAAGAGAATAGAAAGACTCTAACTAAACAACCTAATGCTATACCTCAAAGAACTGGAAAAACAAGAACAATCCAATCCCAAAATTAGTACATAGAAAGAAATAATAAAAATCAGAGCAGAACTAAATGACGCAGAGACTAAAAAAATGATACAAAAGTTCAGTGACACAAATAGTTGTTTTTATGACCACTTTAACCACTCCTATTCAACATAGTATTGGTAGTACTAGCCAGAGCAATCAGGTAAGAGATAGAAATAAAGGGCATCCAAATCAGAAAAGATGAAGTCAAATTGTCCCTATTTTCAGATGACATGATCTTATATAGAGAGAAACCTACAGATTTCACCAAAAAACTCTTAGGGTGGATAATGAATTCAATAAAGTTGCAGGATACAAAATCAATATACAAAAATCAGTAGCTTTTCTATACAGCAACAAAAAAATAGCAGAAAAAAAAGATCAAGAGAGCAAGCCCATTCACAAGAACTACCAAGAAAATAAAAAGAAAATAAAACTACCTAGGAAGAAATTTAACAAAGGAGGTTAAAGATCTATACAATGAAAATTACAAAACACTGATGAAATAAATCAAAAAGGACACATAAAAAAATGGAAAGACATTCCATGTTTATGGGTTAGAAGAATTAATGTTGTAAAAATGACTAGTACCCACAATAATCTACAGATTCAATATTATCTCTATCAAAATGCCAATGACATTCTTCACAGAAATAGAAAAAAACAATCCTAACATTCATACGGAACAGCAAAAAAACCCAATTAACCAAAGCTATCCTGAGGGGAAAAAAAAAAAGAAAGAAAATGATAATAAAACAAAACAAAATAAAACTAAAGTTGGAAGCATTACACTACCTGACTTCAAAATATAATATAAACTATACTAACCAAAACAGCATGGTACTGGCATAAAAACAGACACATGGACCAAGGGATCAGAATTGAGGACCCAGAAATAAATCCATGTATTTACAGCCAACTGATCTTTAACAAAGGTGCCAAGAACATACATTGGAGAAAGAACAGCCTATTCACTAAGTGGTGCTGGGAAAACTGGATATCCATGTGTAGAAGAATGAAAGTAGTTTCACTATCTCTCACCATATACCAAAATCAATTCAAGATGGATTAAAGACTTAAATATAATACCTGAAACTATAAGACTTCTAGAAGACACCACAGGATAAAAATGTGTCAGGATGTAGGACTGGGTGAAGATTTTATGAATAAGACTTTAAAAGCACGAGCAACAAAAGAAAAAATAAACAAATGGGACTATATCAAGCAAACAAAAAAAAGCTTCTGGATAGTGAAGGAAACAATCAACAGATTGAAAATATTTGCAAACTGTGCACCCTGGATAAAATATTTGCAAACTGTGCATCTGACAAGAGATTAATATCCAGAATATACAGGAACTCAAACAACTTAATAATAAAAACCCAAATAAGTTAATTAAAAAATGAGCAAAGGAGCTAAATAGACATTTCTCAACACATACAGATGACCAACAGCTATATGAAAAAATACATAACATCACTAATCATCACAGAAATGGAAATTAAAACTACATTGAAATATCATCTCACCCCACCTAGACTGGCAATTATCAACAAGGCAGATGAAAACAAATGCTGGCAAGGATACAGAGAAAAGGGAACTCTTCTACACTCTTGGTGGGACTGTAAATTAATAGAGCTATTATGAAAAGCAGTATGGAGTTTCCTCAAACAACTACAGATAAAATTGCTGTATAATCCTCAATCATACTAGTGAGTATATCCCAAAGGAATGAAAATTATCAGGTTGGAGGAACACCTGCACTCTCAAACTGCCACGTTTATTGCAGCTCTATTCACAATAGCCAAGATATGAAACCAAACTAAATGTCCATCAATGGACAGCTAGATAAGGAAAATGTGGTGTACATACACAATACAATATAACTCTGTCATAAAAAAGGATGAAATTCTTCCATTCACAGCAACATAGATGAATTTGGAGAAGATTATGTTAATTGAAATAAGCCAGGCACAGAAAGAGAAATACCACATGTTCTCATTCATAGTGAGAGCTAAGAAAGCAGGGAAGGAAGAAAGAAAATGAAAAAGAAATAATAATAATAAGTTGAACTTTTAGGAGAGAGCAGAACTGTGGTTACTAGAGGTGGGAAAGAGCAAGGGTGGATGGTATACAGTCCAACTAGGTATATACAATCAACAGTAATTTACTGAATGTTATAAAATGGCTAGAAGAAAGATCAAATGTCCTCATCACAAAGAAATGATTTGCTTTTGTAATGATAAATATGCTAATTACTAATATTTGACCATCACTCGCTGTATAAATGTCTTGATATTCAACTCTGTACCCCACAAATATGTATAAACAATACATTTAAATAAAAAAGAGTGGATTATATACCATGGAGGCTAAGTCTCATGATTGGCCATAGATCTCCAAGCTGGAGACCCAGGAAAGCCAGTGGTATAATTCCAGTTTGAGTCTGAAGTTCTGAGAATCAGGGTAGCTGATAGAGTAAATCCTAATTCTAGAGCAGAAGACCAGTGTTCTAGCTCAAGCAGTAGGTCAGCAAGTGAAAATGGACAAATTCCTTTCTCCTTCACCTTTTGTTCTGTTCAGGTACTGGAGGGATTTGATGATGCCCACCCACATTGGGAAGAATGATCTACTTTGCTGAGCCCACTAATTCAAATGTGAATTTGATCTGGAAACACCCTCACAGACATACCCAGAAATAATGTTTAATTTGGTACCCCTTGGCCCTGTCAAGTTGACCAGATAAATAACCACATGAAATTTTATATTTTGAAGGAATATAGTGTATACCTTGTTTCAAATGATGTGTTCTACTGCATGTTTATCTGTAAATCAATATTTTATACAACAGATTTTAAATGCCTGAGAAAAACCTAATATTTAAATAAATTCTGTAGTAAATAATTTTGCACTTTCAAATTTTAGAATAGAAAATTTCCTCTACATGTTTTTCAATAAACACAACATATAATTTATGCTTTATAGCTTCTCCACTTTTACTTTCAGCATTTGTAGTTCTCTACAGTAACATTTATTGAGGGCTCACCACGTGCCAGAAACTACTTCCATTTTAATACACCATTTTAGTTATTACAATAACACAATGGTGGTGTTATCTCCACTTCAGAGAAGGAAAAACTGAAGGCTTGGGAGGTTAAGTAAATTTGTCTTAGATCACACAGCTGTTGGGTGATAGCATCTCAGTTGCAATAGTACTCATTAATTACAAGCCTGAAATTTCACATATGAGTGACATCATGTGGTATTTGTCTTTCTGTGCCAGGGTTACTTCACTTAACATGATGGTCTCCACTTCCATCCATGTTGCTACAAATGACAGAATTTAATTTTTTATGGGTGATCAGTATTCCATTGTGTATATATACCACCATTTTTTAAATCCTTTCATCTGTTTATGGACATTTAGGTTAATTACATCTCTTGGCTATTGTGAATAGTGTTGCAATGAACACGGGGGGTTAGGTGTCTTTGATATACTGATTTTACTTCCTTTTAGTATATACAAAGTAGTTGGTCACAAGATAGTGCTATTTTTAGTTTTTTGAGGCACCTCCATACTGTTTTCCATAATGTCTGCATTAATTTAAATTCCTACCAATAATGTAGAAAAGTTTCCCTTTGTCCACATCTTCTCCGGCATTTATTTTCTTTTCAATAATAGCCATTCTAACTGGAATGAGATGGTATCTCATTGTGGTTTTAATTTGGATTTTCTTGATATGTACTCCTAGGTATTTTATTTTTTTGGTAGCTATTGTGAATGGGATTACTTTCTCGATTTCTTCTAAAGTTATTTTGTTATTAATGTATAGAAACACTACTGATTTTTGAATGTTGATTTTGTATCCTGCTACTTAGGTGTAGTCTTTACGGTTTTCTATACATATGATCATGTCATATGCAAATAGGGATAACTTATCCTCCTCCTTTACAATTTGGTTGCCCCTTACTGCTTTCTCTTAACTTATTGCATTGGCTAGAACTTCCAATATTATATTGAATAAGAGTGGGGAAAGTGGGCATCCTGTCTTGTTCCAAATTTTAGAGGAAAATCCTTTGACTTTTCTCCATTTAGTATAATATTAGTTGTTTTTTTTTGTTTTTTTTTTTTTGTATATGGCCTTTGTTGTGTTCTGTCTGTACCTAATTTGTTGAGCACTTTTATCCTGAAGGGGTGTTGGTTTTCAACAAAATTTTTTCTGTGTCTATTGAAATGATCATGTGGCTTTATTCTATTGATGTGATGTGATGATCACATTTATCTCCTAATACATAATTGAGCTACAGTATTTGGCATTTTGAATATCATGAAAGTATGATTGTAGTGTTATTGAATGAAACAATCAAGGGCAAATGTATATTTTAAAGGAAAATGCTTTTATTCAACACAGCTACATTTTTCTCAGTTAATATATCAATTTTAAAAGGATACAGATAAATTTGTGCATTAATTTTAAAAAGCCACATATCTATTTTGAGTTGGTTTTGGTATATGGTAAGAGGTATGGGTCTAGTTTCATTCTCCTACATATGAATGTCCAATTCTCCCAGCACCATTTACTGATGAGGCAGTATTTTCCCCAGTATGCAGCCTTAGTGCCTTTGTCAAAGACCAGACGGCTATAGGGGCATTGGTTGATTTCTAGATTCTCTATTCTGTTCCTTTAGTCCATGTGCCTGTTTTAATGCCAGTACCATGCTGTTTTGGTTACTATAGCTTTGTAGTATAGCTTAAAGTCAAAATGTGGTTTTAAAACATCTGCAAGTCCCATTTTAGCACAGCATACAGCATCAATATAGCATTGCTTGAGTGAGAAGGAAGAGAAGGTAAACAGAAAGGATGTGATCATTTTAGAAAAATTCAGTACAAAGGAGAAACTTTGTCATTGAATTCAGTTCTGCCAACAATAGAGTCCACTGGTTGGAAAAGGAAAACAAGTCAAATCAAATTAAGAAGACACAAGCAAACAAAAGCTTAACCTGTGGTCCCAAGTGTCTATTAAGTGATCACTGGTGCTCTCTGATCTTGAGAGATTTATTCTTCCAAAATCATTCTAATTCTGGGATTACTTAAGTAAAAGAAATTCTGATGAAACAAATCTTGTTACCTAGGTATCTTCCTACTTGAAAATGCTATTCTGGATCAGTGGATTCAGACATTACCATCATTTCAAAGGAATAATTTTCATTATGGATAGAAGGATGTGGAATCCAGGTTTATCTATCTCTCTCACCTGAATTTATTTTGTGGAAGTCTGTTACCAGGGTATAATTGTATCTGGGAAAAAAAAGAACATGATGTGCTCTGGAGCTGGAGAGTTATTTCTCAGTGATTGGCAGAGGTTCTCCTCTTAAGTCTGGCTCAACCTCTTCCTCAGCTACAGACTGCTATGTTGCAAGTACTCTAAATTAAATACTACAAGACAGGTTACATGACAGAAGTTTTTAAGTGCTTTTTAACATTTTTAAAACAACAACAACAACAACAGAAATAGCACAACTACCTTACCACCCTCAGCCCAAATATGTGACAAAACCCTGCCAGCAAAGAATGCTCTCAGATCAATTAAGCACAGATGACATTCAACAGCAAAGTTCTTAGCAACATACACTTCTTCCTATCTATATATTTCTCTTGTGAAATATATGACATTTATACAAATTTTATACTGAAAAATGTTTCAGAATCTTGACTTCAATACTTTCTAGTTTGGTACTGGGGAAAAATAACTCAATCTTTTTAATTCTAAGTGCATTTGAAAAATTGAGTGTGGGAAGAGTGTGGTGTGGGAAGGAGGAAAGGGTGGATGGAAAAATATTATGTATCATATAGTGTTATGAGGATTAAATAAAATGATATATGAAAAACAATTAGTATTGTCTGTCATATAGTATCCCCTTAATTATACATATCACTTTTAAAATCATGGTGATTATTATGCACCTGTTATAAACAATGCAATAAGTAGATAACCACAGTATAAACTCTACCAGCCTAGAACTCATTTGTTTATTCATTTTTGTGTACATAGCATGTACACCTCTGATGGTGGTTAATGTACAAATGAGACGGGCTTCCTATCATCTATCAGTCTACTGGGAGTGGGGAAACATATGTAAACAGATAACTGTAGGCCCAGGTGAGCCTGAAGGCAGCGGTGACAGCAAGAACAGCAGTGGAACTGCACAGCTAGACATGGCCCTTCACCCTGCCTCAGACCCAGGAGAGGGGAGTACCAGGCCCTGCCTCACCCCTGGAACAGGCACCACCCAGATGAGCCCAGTGGTGGTGGCAGCAGCAACAGAATGACATGGCTAGACATGACCCCTCACCCCACTTTGGATGGGGGTGGGACGGATCACCGGGCCCCGCCCATGTGTCCTGAACTGCCCAGGTGAGTCTGGCAGTGGCAACAGCAGCAGCAGTGGAACGGTGCAGCTAGACACAGCCCTTCACCCTGCCTTGGACCCCAGGGTGGGGAGTGCCAGCCTATGGGTCTGACCCACCAAGTTTGGCCCAGCAGAACTGCACAGTGCTTGGGGCTCATTCTATGACCACAGAGTCTGGAACAGGAACCAAGGTGGCTTAAAGAAACCACCACCATACCTACTATCAAGCAAAGACAATTCACCTCCACACTAGCAACCAGGGCCACTCCACGGCCAATCTCAGTGTAACAGAAGAAACAAACGCTCTACCAAATGACCAAGCATCAGCAAAAAAATAGAAGAAGTACAAACAATCAAGAAGAAATGACACCACCAAAAGAATACAGTAATGCTCCAAAGTCGTACTCCATGGAACAGGGAATCCTTGAAATGTCTGAAAAAGAATTTTGAGTGATGGTGTTAAGAAAACTTGAAGAAATAAAGGAAGATTCAATTAGAGAACACAATGAAACAAGAAAAAATATCCAGAGCACAAAGGAATAATCTACAGAAAGATTAATACCTTAAAAAAGAGTGTAGCAGAACTTCTAAAAATGAAAGACTCACTCAATGAAATAAAAAACACAACTGAGAGCTTGAGCAGCAGGGTAGAGCAAGCAGAAGAAAGATTTTGGAGCTTGAAGATAGTCTTTTTGAAATAACATAGGCAGACCCAAAAAAGGATAAAAGAATTAAAAATCATGAGGAAAATCTAAGAGAGATAGCAGGCAACCTCAGGCACTCTAACATTCAAATTGTGGGTATTCCAGAAGGGGAGGAGAAAGGAAAATGTACCAAAAACATACTCAAGGAAATAGTAACAGAAAACTCCCCAGGTGTAGGGTGGGATACAGACCTTCAGATCCAGGAAGCTCAAAGATCCCCAAACAGATTCAACCCCAAAAGATCCTCCCCAAGACACATTATAATTAAATTTGCAAAGCTCAAAGACAAAGTAAGAATTCTACAAGCAGCAAGAAAAAAACATCAAGTCACTTATAGGGGAACCCCCATCAAACTAACAGCAGACTTCTCAACCAAAATCCTACAGGTCAGAAGAAAATGGAATGATATATTCAAAATAATAAAGGAAAAAATTGCCACCAAGAATTCTTTACCCCACAAGGCTCTCCTTCAGAAATGAGGCAGAAATAGTATATTTCCCAGGCAAACAAAAGTTGTGGGATTCACCACCACATGACAAGCCGTGCAAGAAATTCTCAAGAGTCTTTTTTTTGGAATTTGAATAATGGTGACCACTATCACAAATACACAAAAAAACAAAATGCCACCACAGTTAAACCACCACCCACAGTTAAAACAAAAATACCAGCAAGAAAAAGAAGCTAAATCATTCCACCAGAAATTCCCAACTAACATTGAAGAAGATAAATAAAAGGGGAGCTAATAATCAAAAGATATTTAAAGCATCTAAAGAAGAAGCAATTAAATGATGGGAATTAAGCAACACTTGTGAATAACTACTCTAAATGTGAATGGACTATACTCCCCATTCAAAAGGCACAGACTGACTGACTGGATTAGAAAGCTAGACCCAAGTATATGCTGTCTTCAAGAGACCCACCACACCTGTACATACACACATAGAGTAAAAGTGAAGGGATGGAAAAAGATATGCCATACAAATGGAAACCATACAAAAATAAGCAGGAGTAGCTATTCCTATATCAGACAAAATAGACTTTAAACCAAAAAACATAAAAAAAGACAAAGAAGGCCAGTAAATAATGATAAAGGGACCTACCCAGCTAGAAGACATAACAATCATAAACATCTATGCACCCAATACCAGAGCACCCAGATATATTAAGCAAACACTTTTAGACCTAAAGAAAGAGATAGAACCAAATACATTGATAGTGGGTGATCTGAACATCGATCTCTCAGTATGGGACAGGAATTCCAAGCAACAGGTCAACAAAGAGACACAGGATTTAATCTATACCCTAGACCAACTGGACTTGGCAAATATATATAGAACATTTCACCCAACAGCTAAAGTAGAAACTTTCTTCTCATCAGCTCATGGTACATTCTCCAGGATAGACCACATATTAGGACACAAATCTAGTCTCAGCAAATTTTAAAAAATTGAAATCATTCCAACTGTCTTTTCAGATCACAATGGACTAAGACAGGAAGCAAACAATAAGCAAAATGCTAGAAACTATACAAATACATGGAAATTAAATAGGCTCCTGAATGACCTATGGGTCCAAGAAGAAACTAAACAAGAAAGGAAAAAAAATCTAGAAACTAATGAAAATAAAGATACATCATACCAGAACCTGTGGGATACTGCAAAAACAGTACAAAGAGGTAAATTTATTGCAGTAAATGCTTATGTAGGAGCTAACAAAGAAAGGAAGGAAGGAAAGAAAGACCACAGCAGTGACGTGGTCTAACAGAGGGAGGGAACATTCCTAGGACTACAATATGGAATGGGGGTGGGGGAGAGAGAGGTTGGGGGATAATTGGGTGGAGACAAGGGGTACAAAAGTAATTTGTGGTAATGGGTATGCCCCCAGTATGAATCTTGTCCTCACGTCATGGGCAGGAGGGGTGGCAATTAGCTTTGCATATCATGAATATTCTTAATAAATATAAATAAATAAATAAATACTCTGAAGAATTTTAAAATAAAAAAATAGGGATAAAGGATTAGATAATTAGCTTTGTGCCTCATGAATATTCATAATAAATAAATTTTAAAATTAATTAATTAATTAATTAAATTATATTAAAAAAACAAATAACTATAACACAGTGTAATGTGGCTAAAAGGGGTAAAATGTAAAATGCAAGGAAAACACAAAAGGCATGAACTAAAACTCCAGAGAGAAGCAGCATCTTGTTCTATTGCCACCTTCATACATGACTTGCAAAATGTTCAGAACTTAGGGCAGAAAACGTTGGTAGCGAAGACGTAAAATAGCAAGTGCTTCCCCCTTCCCTAGCTTTGTCATCACATGACCTGTTGTCTTGAATAGCAGCTTTGTCCAGGACAAAGAAAAAGGGGCAAGCGGTTTGAGGAACTAAAAGCTGTTCAGTCTGTACAGTGCCTAATTGCTTTTCATATATCATTTCATTTATCCTTATTGTAAACCTAATTATAAACCTACGTGTTGGACAGAATTATCTAATGCTTTAGATAAAAATAAAATAAAATAAGACTCTGTGTTAACTATTGATTTTACTAGGCACAGTTCTCACAATTTGTATCTTTGCGTGATAGACCTCTCCTCTCCCCCAAAAAAGGAGTGAACTCCCATGGTGATTGGATAGTTAGATAAGAAAGAACAGAGCCAAGCAGGTACAATTTGAGTTATTTCTTTTGATTTTCTGCTGGAGGTGGTACTGAACATTCCACCTTTAGTCACGAGTTCAAGGATGCAACCCTATAGCTGGGGATAGTCCTTCCTGTGTGTGCCATGTGACAAGACAGAGCCTGGGAGAAAGGAAAGAAAATTAAAGGTACAAAGGAAAGAGAGTTCTATTGGTGTTGGGAACCTTGTTTCAGTCCCTGAGGTCATGTGGTCTGGCCCCATTCTTTTACCGCTTCATTAAACTTTGCAAGGCATCCCAGTATCTTTTCAATCAATCCCCTAATACTTAAGCTGCTAAGGAATTAAACTTCTAACAATTCCTACTGAAATATTCTGAAAACAGAATATATAGCATGGGGGTTAGAATTCTAATTTGATTTCAGAAATGTCAGATTTCAAATTCCATAAATGTCTCTGTATGTAAGAATATTTCATAGTTCTTCTACATAAAGTTAGGCTTCTAGAAACTTTCATGGCCCCTGCAGTTGGTTCCTGGACACCTGTCTTTTTGGGTCTTTCAGTGTAAGTCTGTTAATGTGATCTACATAATTCTGCAGTGAATGCTGCAATTTTTCCCCTTACAAATCAAGGGGGAAAAATATTTTTGGTGAATTGGTAACAGGCTAAAACTTCGAAACAGGGTATGATTTTGTGGATTCTGGAGCATGTCTGCCTGGATTCAACTCCTGTCTCTTCTGATTATTAACTTTATAGATTTAGTGAATTTACTTAGCTTCTCTGTAACTCATTTTCTTCTTATGCAAAGTGGAAATACTAGTACCTACTTCATAGGGTTATTATAAAGATTAAATGAATTCACACATACGAATTGTTTACGATAACGTCTGTCTGGCATAGGATAAGGGTCTGGATATCACTTTTCTCTTAAAGTCTTGTTTATAATCCTTTTCTTTAAAATGGTGGAACACTTCCTTCAGATGTACTTTACCTGAAGGTTCTATATGTAAACAGATAAAGCAATTCTGCTTTGGTTGAAGAAGTTTTGGAATTTGGAGCCTGGATCACTTTATTAAACTAACAGATCCTTTTCAGGCACAACCAAGAAATCATAATAGCTACAGTTTTTTGAACTCGAATATATGCCATGTTCTGTGTTTCCTGTTTTACCACAATTTTTGTATTTAATCGCTACAATGTCTCTATGAGATAGGTATTGTTTTTATCATTTTGGAAATATGATAACTGAGGATCTTCAACATCCTTGCTGAGGGTCATGTAGCCAGAAACTGATAAAGGCTGGAATGGGGTTTGCCTGGTCCCAAGCCATGTCTTACCCATCACATCACACTGCCCACCCCAGGGCTCCTTGATGCCTGGCTTTATATACCACCATCTGATAAATTGGGCTGTTCAAGCATTTTGTAAGTGGAAAAACAGAGGCTGTCCTGGATTTTATTCAGGAATCAACTGAAAAAAAAAAACTTTTTCTTTAGGTAATTTTATTGTAAGTATATTACTCCAGTAAGAAAGCTATGAATCACAAGAAGCCAGATCTCTAGAGACAGATATATATTTTAGAACACTAAAGCAAAGAAAATGTAACACTGGATTATAAAAGATTTAATTATCAAGCATGGGATAAGAAACTGTGGTTATCTTTAATACTAAAGTTTTACAAATTACTTATTGTCTTTCAGTCTGTGAATAGCACAAAAATCCCAGGATATTAATGGAAATCCTTAATTAGGGAAATTTCTTTTTTCCTGAAAACTAAAACCCTGTGATGTTTAAAGACAGGCAATCCCATGCTCCTAACAAGTGACTTCTTTGTAGCTCCCTTAATAACTGTTTATTTTCACTCTTTAATGAATCAGTTGGCATAAAGAAACTTCATCGCCCTCTTTCACACTCACAACTGGGAATCTATCATGGAGTATGAGGAACTCTTTGTTCCTACCCTTGCCTTCCTACTAAAGCTTTTACATGTTGATAAAGAAATTTCCAGGCAC
This sequence comes from Cynocephalus volans, assembly GCF_027409185.1. Lineage (NCBI taxonomy): Eukaryota > Metazoa > Chordata > Mammalia > Dermoptera > Cynocephalidae > Cynocephalus > Cynocephalus volans. The sequence goes on along the minus strand of NC_084463.1, from coordinate 123,260,237 downwards.
CATGTCATCTCACAAATTCTCTTCTTTATAACCAGCTCCCACTTCTCTGACCTCCAAACACCTGAAGACCTTTACCATTATTTCTGTCTTGTTCCATAACCATTTCTCCTTCTCTAGTTTTTATTTCTTTCTCTCTCTCTCTTTTTTGCAAATAAACAGTTTTATAGCCGCTTAAATGCCTTTTAGATTAAATTCCTAGCCAAGAGAATACAGTACTTTATCTGCGACCTACCAAACAAAATAAATGTATTCAATATAATGTATAGTAACTATCCTTTTTCCGACAAGGAAATAAGGAGACATTTCTCTGAGTTGCCATGTTTTCTTCTTCCATTTGAAAGTGGTTGGGATGACAACACTGTGCTGGAATCCATAGGTGTTTTTTCTGCAAGTCATAAAATCAGGAAAAAATGGTGTAATGTTTTCAGTGGGATTACCAACTCCTCCTCAACCTGGGCTCTCAGAATCTGAGTAACTATCCCATATGTTTAGGGGATGATGGCCCTTCCTCCCTCCTCTACACTACCAACCTGGTGAGCTCAGCACATCACATTGTGCCTAGCACATAAAAAAAATTGAACAAATACATATTGTACACATGCATGGTTTAACAGCGTTACATCACTCAAAAACAAACTATCAAACTTCTGAGGTCTTCTAACAGTATGTAAGAGATGAAATAATTTCTAACTTCTTTATTTCCATCAAATCACATTACAACATAAAACTCTTTTTTGGTCAGCTTTGTGGCGGCAAGTGAGATCGGATGTGGTTCTTTCACTCTAGGAACCTGAACATTCAATGAACAGGAAAGAAAATTGCCTGTGTATAGTTAAATAACCAAATAAGATTTATATAACAGGACATTCTTGTTAGGAGAGAACAAGAAAAAAAATTTCAGCAACATATGAGCACAATCAGGGGATATGTATTTCGGTAGGGTGTTGAGAAACATGCGAATCAGCTTGGTTAGAATAGGATTTCAAAAGGAAATTTTGTGAAACAAAGTTAGAAATACATGTGAAGGTCACATTGAAGATGGGTTTGAATGCAAGGTCAAGAAGATATGACTGCATTCAGTAGACAAATATGAATTACTAAAGGTCAGTTAGGAAGTGACTTTAGAAGTAGATCATTTATGAGTATTTGCTGAATGCAATGTAATGATGAGAAAAAAAGGTAGAAAGTTAGAACACCCCTTCATTTGTCTAGGTAGCATGAAAAAAAAATTTGTAAGAAACAAACAGGTGACATTGCTAGGTCTTACCACAAGAAGAATATTTTGGTTTCATTGTGAGAAGAAAAATCCAAGCTGATAAGATGTCTAGAGCTTACATTTCACAATTTATGTAACTGATTTTATGTATTCTCATGATTCCCATTCTTTCATGTTTAAATTTTATTTTTATTTTTTCTCTCTAGTACTCCTTTGAATTATTATATTTGAGCTATGAAGGAGAAACTGGGCAACTACCCACACATGTACAGAAACATTGATTCTCTCAGAGAGAGGCACGGAGAGGTCAACTTGATAACAGCAGAGATATTTCATCAAAGGACGGAGACCACTTGAAACTAGAAAGCCAAGGGAATAAATATAACTCAAGTTTCTTCTTTTGCTCTCCTACTGGGACTTCCTATTGGGCAAACCAAAGGGAAACCAGAGGGCATGGAGCTTTTTGATGTAGTTAATATAGGCCAGCCTCTAAGTACAGAGTGCAAGGTGGAGAAGGGTGAAGAGTGGATGTGAATGTGGATGATGAAACAAAAGACATTTGTTGTGGGTGTTTGTGTATGCATACACTCATTCTCACACACGCAAATGCACCCCACTTCTTACTTCATATCATGCACAAGTGCAGAATTTCCTTCTTGGTTGTACATAGAATTTTCTGCCACCAGAGAAGTTATATTAGTTGTAGATAATTTTTATTAGGATTTTGGGCACATAGCAAAAAATGCAGATATGAAACAGCTAGATAATAAAACTGAAAACTAAACTAATATATTTCTAGAAACTTTACTTTTCAAAAAAGAAAAAAAATGGCAATAGATGAGACCATGGAACGAAGTCCCCAAATGTTTTCCAGGAGGTACTTTCCAAACTAACATGATTAGAGTTGGCAGTCACAGAGGCAGAGGTGCTGGAACAAATGATCAGAAACACACTATGGCTCCAGGCCTTTAGTTATGGCTGCTTTCCAGGGTAGCCAGTTCCTTTTCTCTAAGGTTGGTGTGTTTCTATTCTGAGTATTAACTTTGGTGATCTACATTAGATCCATCCGCAGGGTGACTGCCCTGCATCTTTATCATCAGGATCAGTATGGCTAATTTAAATATGCTTCACAGAATATTCAACTACATGATTTCTGTGTCTAGAAAATAATGTTTTTTATATCGGTTATCACATATGTGTGAGTACAGGTTTTTAATGGGGTAGACAATACAAGGTGTTTGTATAAAAAAAAAGAAAAAGAAAAGAAAACAATTTCAGAAGACTTTCAGTTACAGCTGATTCTACTTCACTATCACTGGGGCTTTTGACATTTTCAAGTTTTACAAACAATTTGAAAGAAATTCATAAAAGAAGTGAAGTAACTGGCACTGCCCCCCAATTTGAAAGTCTCTTGGAGATGTCTTAGCAGTTTATTTATTTGAGATAGCTGTAAAATCTATTATGGTCTCTGAAACCACAGCCTGGGCTGTTATTGGAAAGGAATACTGTACTGAGAAGGATTTCCAACTCCTGGACTCCCGGATGTACCTCCCACCTGCCAGGTAACTTGCTTCTCCACCACCGCCCTGCCCCCTCCCCACAATCCAGTTTGTGAAGAATGGCCCTGCTGGCAAAAAAAACAATAGGAAGATACCTAGTAAGAAAAGGTAAGAATCCTTTAGATACAAAGGAACTAATTTGTCTTTTAAATCAATTCTTCCTTAAAACTTTCTCCTGATTTCTGAGAAGAGATTACCAGCTTTCACATTTTAGTTATTATTTTCTTAGTTGTTGAGTGTTTTCAGTAGATTCCCAAGCCACTGTCTTAGATTTCACATTATAAAAGCTATCCTTTCAGTGAGATATAAGTACAACGTGCTGGTTGAGATTTCCTAGAACACCCTCTTAAAATGACAGAATCAACTGGCACGACCCTTCCAGCTTTTTCCCTCTGCTTTCTTCTGCATAGATATGGCATAAATCTGAAAGTGCAGTATTTACCTTGTGACAGGAGGTGACAAACATGACAAGAAAGGCCTGTATGTTAAGGATGACAGAGTATGAATATGAAAAAGCCTGGTTTGCCCATGGCATCACTGAGCTGCTGTGCTAGCTCAGGGTCCCCTACCATTGGGTTTCGTATAAAGTGAGGAAAACAATATCCACTTTGTTAAGGCATAATTCGTTAGGTTATCTGTGACTTGCAACAAATAATCCAACAAGTCATGGCTAAATAACCCAACAAATCATGGTTTTTTGTTGTTTGCAAACAAATTTGTTCTGGAACAAATTCTTAAATTCATGCATAGAATAAGACCATGAATCAACTAAAGTAATTCAGAGGCCAGAGGTAATTGTGAGAATGTGAATACTGTAATTTGTAGAAATTTTGAGACAATCACTGGACTTTCCACAAATCAAAGAATGAGGGTTCAAGGTAGATATAATCTATGTCTTAAGGTGTAGGCTAACCACACTTACCATACAGATTGTGCATAGGTTCTTTTGTAATACATCAGTAATCTGAAAATATGGCCTGGAGGCTACAAGCAGCTGATTGTTTTTTGTTTCTTTCTTTCTTGTGTTTTTATGTCTTTGTTTATTTCTACAGAAGCATCTTCCTTCCCCCATAAATGTGGAAGAAAAGAAGAACAGGAGAGGGACACAGGACCCAGGGAAACACACCATTTAGTCTCTGCCATTTTTCCCAGTGGGTTCTGAAGAGCCGGCCTAGCAGTGAGTGCTCCTCTTGTCTTCCAGGTGGCTTCTAGAAGCCTTTTAAAGCTTCAGCTTCTGAATTATTTGGGAGGCAAAGTTTTTGGATTCCATGGAGGTGATTTCACTGAACCCCATTGAGAGGCTGCTGATACAGTTTGCACACCTCCATCTTCCACTGCACAGAGTCTCCTTGGCTCAGTGTGCGGTCACAAGCAGCGTGTACTTCTTGTACTGCTTGCACTAGCTCTTCACATCCAGGACCTATCTTCAGATTCCATGTAAAGTGTAGTGAGTAGAGGCTTGGCCTCTCAAAATTCTTTTACTTTATCATTGCCTCTGCTGCCCATCACATGAGGTTTGAGTGTTTCTACTTGGCTTTTGCTTTCAGGTTCATTCAGATTCCTTCTGGCAAACCTGATAAACATATGTCTGTGTATAAACCTAAAAGGCAACTTGCTAAAGAAGCTCCCAACAGCCCCTCTGACAGATCTGGCCTTCCTATAATATTTCAGTGAAAGGAAAGACTGTCACATGTATTGATTGTCTTGTAAAACATAACAAGGAGTTTGAAATTTCATCTAATAGGCAATGGTGAGTCATAAAGAGGTTGGAAGCAAGGGAATACATAATCAGAGGTGAGATTTAGAAAGACTACTTTCACAGATATGTAAAGCTTGGATAAGAGGTGTGCATGTTATTGTTTTCTGAACTCAATAAAACTGTAAAACTCTAGTTGGAGAAAATTCTAGGAGTGTCATTCTTTAAGCCTACCCAGAAGTCAGGGGCAAGGAGTAATGACCAGGGCCACTTCATACATTTGCACAGTTTATGTACCACTCAACTCTAAGGGGCTCATTTGATACAGACTGTTTTGTGAGTGGAAACCTGTGCAATTCTGCAGTGCTCAGCCTAGGTGGCTGCATGTGGACCTTGAAGGGACTGTGTATAAGTATAGGAGCCCTATCATCAGTGCCCAAAAGATGGAGAGAAAGAGAGGTTACAGGTCAAATAGAATGAATAGCCACCAAGAGATTTGGGTTCTTTTCCAAGTCAGTTCCTAAATATCTCCTTAACTTTGGATAAATCATTTAACTTATGTGCATCTCAGTTTCTGCCTTTAAATGGTTGGGGTAGACTATCTCTAATTTCCCCTAATTCTAATATTTGAGTCCAAGTTTTGATAACATCTACTACTGTTTCTTTTAAACATAACCAACATTTAATTGTCTCCTCTTTGCCTGTATTTGTAGAATCCAGTATATTCATGGCTCTTTTTATATTCTTAAGTTGGTCCTTTAATTGCCGTAACTAAGTTGGAGAAAAACAAAATTATCATGTGATTAATGAGAAAATCACTTCAAAATAACCGATTTTGTATAAAAATATATTGACTGCATATTTATAAACCTTTAAAATACTATGAGTAGTTGTATATGGGTAGAATTATGACTGGTTTTATTTTATTGTGTCTTATCATGAAAGTATATTTATTCTGTAATGAGAAAAAACATAGTACAGTATAACAGCCTAATAAATAAATTTAAAAAGCAAAATCTTCCTGACATTAAAAGGAATGACTGTGTCAGTACAATCTCCACTTTATTAACTACTATAAAAATTGTATTAGTACATTTTAACCCATTAACAAACACACTAAGATGCTAAAAACGAATAGAAGTAGAATGAAAAATTGCAAGTATAATTGTATTTTATAATGCTTAGAATAAAAAATATGCTACAGCTATTTATAGAATGAAAATCCATTAACAACAAAAGAGGATAAGTGCTAATATTTCTACAAAGACTTTCTATTAAAAGGAACTCAAAATGGATTAAGGAATTAAATATACATCCTGAAACAATAAAATGCCTTAAAGAAAACATAGGGGGAACACTCCAGGAAGTACAAGTGGGTACAGACTTCATGAATAGGACCCCACAAGCACAGGCAACCAAAGGAAAAATAAATAAATGGGATTATATCAAACTAAAAAGCTTCTGCACAGCAAAAGTAGCAATCAACAGAGCGAAAAGACAACCGACAGAGTGGGAGAAAATATTTGCAAAATATACATCTGAAAAAGGATTAATATCCAGAGTATACAAGGAACTGAAACAACTTTACAGCAAAGGAAAAATTAACCCAATTAAAAAATGGGCAAAGGAGCTGAATAGCATTCCTCAAAGGAAGATATATGAATGGCCAACAAACACAAGAAATAAATGCTCAGCATCACTCAGCATTCAGGAAATGCAAATCAAAACCACTCTGAGATACCATCTCACTCCAATGAGATAGGATGGATAATATCCAAAAGACTGAGAATAATAAATGCTGGCAAGGATGCAGAGAAAAACGAACCCTCCTACGCTGTTGGTGGGATTGCAAAATGGTGCAGCCTTTATGGAAAATGGTATGGAGGTTCCTCAAACAATTACAGATAGATCTACCATATGACCCAGTTATTCCACTGCTAGGTATATACCCAGAGGAATGGAAGTCATCATGTCAAAGGGATACCTGTACTCTCGTGTTTATTGCAGCACTATTTACAATAGCTAACAGTTGGAACCAGCCTAAATACCCATCATTGGATGACTGGATAAGGAAACTGTGTTATATCTACAAAATGGAAAACTACTCTGCTATAAAAAAGAATGAAATACTACCATTCACAGCAACATGGATGGACTTAGAGAAAATTATATTAAGAGAAACAAGTCTGGCACAGAAAGAGAAATACCACATGTTCTCACTTATTTGTGGGAGCTAAAAATAAAGAAATAAATAAACATTCGAACAAATAAAGGGTGGGGGGGAAGAAGACACAACAATCACAACAGTTCCTTGAACTTGTTAAGACAATTGAACAGATATAATGTAGGGGAGGGGGTGAAGGGGGAAGAGGAATGGGTAAAAGGTCACAAAAATCGACTACAATATATGAGAAGTTAAAATTTAAAAAATCATAAAAAATAAATAAACAAAATAATCACATTATTAAAAAAAACTGTAATTATAATACATGACAATTCCATCATGGAAATGATATTACGACGATAAAGAGAGGCAAAGAGTGTATGTGCATAAGGGGAAAGTTTGTGAAAGTTGTTATTCTTCTAGAGAAGTCAACAGATAATGTATAAAAAAATAAAATAAAATCATACTGTGAATGTTTCTTCTGTATCTGTATGGGTATCATCATATCACATACCATTAAATATATTGTATCAACTTCCCCCCTATATTAGATATTTGTTTCTTTTTCTATCTCTGTGTCCAGCATTTAAATCATATCTTATGTCATTAAGGTTTGTGCTGATGGAGATCATTTTTCAATGAAATTTTGTTCACGTCCTTTTTTCTTTGTTTAATTATTTATGTATAATGAATTATTAAAAGTGAAATTACAAGGATCAAAGTGTGTAAATACCAATGTTGCTCTAGCTGTGTATTACCATATTGTTTTCCAAGACAATTTCATCAGTTTACAAAGATAGAATCTTTTAATTTTATCCAAATTTGAGATATCAATGAATTTACAAAATCTCATGTGGAAATCTGGACCACAGTCAATACACACAAAAGCTATAAAATATCTCCCTTTGTATGTAAATGTTAACCATCCAATATTTGTTTGCTTTTTTAAATGTTTAATTTTTACAGGAATAACAAAAAAATAGAGATCTGGAGTCTTCAAGTAGTTATGCAACATGTTTTCTTTTGCTTTGCATGTCAATTGATTCACAAGGGTAAGGGAAAAATCTTTTCTAAACAATGGCATTTGCAGTGTTTCACCACTACATATGTTATTGTGAATGTTATCTATTATCTTTCAGTAAATTTCTATAAATAGGCTTTCTTTCAGGAATGTTTTTTTTATAATAGGCTGGCTCTCTAAATGAACACCTGATAGAAAAACACTATAAAACCACATTATAAAACCCTTTGTAGTTTTGTTCTATATTCACATTGATTTGAGAATGCCTTTGACTAGAATGGTTTCTATGGAGTAAGTGGATCAAAGGCTTATTTCAAATGGCTTCAACAGAAAGAACTAGAAGACAGGAGGCAAGAATGTGAGTGTAGAAAACTCTTTCTAGGAGTATAACTGAAATGGGAAGCTAAGAATATGGGCGGTGATCTGGAAGGTGTCAGAGAACGTTTTTCTAATGTGACATACAGAATTGAACGGATATCATGATGTATATGAAGAACATTTATGATTCAAGGGAGTGAGAGAAAAATTGAAGAAGGAATGTTTTTCTGAAGATTGCACAGTAGAAAATTTAATACACAAGGGAAGTGTTGGATTTCAAGGTTGAGAATCTGTGTGGGTTAAAGGGATACTACAGCTAGTGAGGAGTGAAAGAAAGAAAACAAAATTGTGTAAGTCAGAATTGTTTCTGATATTTGTATTAATTTTCCTTCCTAGAAGAGACATTCTTAAAGGATAACACAGTTTCAGTACATTAAAAAGAAAATTACTACATACTTTGAGGAAGTTCCCCACTTGCTCTACTGATGACAGAGGGTGTTTCTGCAAAACATATACATCTGCCTTTTGATAACTCATTGGCAGGTGCTCAAAATGTTTCTCACTCTCTCATGGATATTCTTAATTTGAATATAACTTATCAGTTTATTAGATTGGGCTTTTTTTCCTCCTAGTCCCAAATCTGAAACTTCTTTAGATGTGTGAAATTGGGCAAATTCCTTAAACTCTGATTGCCTCAGTTTCCTCTTTTGTGAAATGGAGATAATCATACTGCTAATGGTGTAGGATTGTTGTGCTGGCACTAGGGCTTTCTGTCTTTCTCTGAGACAGAATTATAAGTTCTGGTAGCCATGGAAATGCCCCACATATCTGCTTTCATAAGAACCTGCTGCAGGGAGCACAGCTGATTGACACTCTCCAATTGCCACATTTTTGGATCCAGTGTGGTATTCACACTAGGACACCCTTCCCAACAACCACTTTCAGCCATGACAGAATACAATGTGGAACTATAACCATGACATTCCCGCCTGATGGTATTTCTTTAAAAGGCATCTTTGAATCAGGGATACCCCATTAGACTCATCAGGATTTTCTCAGGCTTATACTTTGGTCTGAGGCTTTCCCTACACAATATTTTCCTTCTCTTCTTTCATAAGTTTCAGATATGCATTGTGATCTTGAGACTTTCTCAGCCTGCTTCTTTTCCTACAACCTTTATGTTTCATAGGTGTTTCTTCCAATAATATATTGCTCATCTAATTCTTTCTTAGTGTTTGTTTCTCAAAGAAAACCAAATTGACACATACATAAGTAATCTGTGTTTTATGACCAGCTGGCTCTGTATTCTGTCCCAAGGTGGTTCACATCTACAATTCATAGTCTACAAATTTGAAAACCAAAGATTTTGAAATGCATTTTATCAATAACACTCAAAAGCTTAAATGATTTATGGTTTATATTCCACTATTGTGACTATTCACATAATTTACTGTACTAATATTTATGTGTTTGATTATAAAGGAACATCTCAGACATCTCTAAGATGTTATGTAATATGTGGTTCTTAACTTCTGAATGAGAAAGACTCAATTTCAAAACTGTCTTTCTCCAACATTTTCAAATAAGAGACTGTAAATTTTACAAGAACACTGTTTCTCAAACTGGTTTGAGTGGTTTCAAGGAAAAAATTCCCATTGAAATGTTGGCAAAATTATATATATTTTTGTAACATGTGTTCTTTTGGCTATAGTTTTCCTCTCAAACCATTTCAATATCAGTGCTATGTAACTTACACTTACATTGAATAACATGAATAACTCTTCAATAGCAATTATTATAGAGTTATCTTAGCAAGGTTATGACAAGAGGACATAGATGATTTCTAAGATTTCTTACTATGACACTCTGATAAATAAGTTTCCCATTTGTGAAAGTCCTATTCAGTTGACCGAAAGCTATTGCATTTGGTATTTCTCTTTTTGTTACAGGTACCAAAAAATAAAAATAAAATAGTCTAGAACTAAGTGCTGATTTATAGATGACAGCTTCTAAATAACTTTCCCTAGTTTAATATTTTAAAAATAATATAATATTTTCTGAGAAATATACACTAAAGAATTCTAAGTGAAATGTTTAAATTGATATGATTCTTTTCCAATTTTAAACTGGTATGCAGTAATATTTTAAAATGAAAATTTTTAGTGTTAGTGTTAAGTATGTCACTAAGGCAATAAATAACACAAAAATGAATGAGAGACATAGAAGGGCTTACGAAGAGCTTTGTTAGTAGTTTGTAGAAAGGGCTGCTGTATTGAAATTAGCATGCCCTCCCAAAAGTAGCCAGTCAAGGCCTTTGTGATGGAAAAAAGAATTTTCTACATGATTTACAAAGGGATTAAAAGGAAATCTGCTCCATGACATTTGAACCCCTTTGCTCACATCTAGAATATGAGAGCGTCAAGAAGGTGGAGAAAGATATTGATGAAGACGTTTCTTTAGAGAGTTGTGTTGGTACTCTAAGTCCTTGTATGAACAAGGATGGGAGCAAGTTGCCATTTTGTCCCCATAATAAGTGAGGGAACTTAAGGAATCCATTTCAATAGCTTTTAAATATGTTTATTTGAAGTAGACATCACAAATCACCAATGCCCTTACCCATACCTAAAAAGCTGCAATTTACTGTGAACAGCCTTGGGAAATCTAGCATGCCAAAGAAGATATTATCAAGAGCTTTGATGGTGATTACCTGAGCATCCACTGTGTTTATACTAGCATGTCAGAATTGGACAGGGAGAGGACTGCACTTAGAAAGTCAGTGCCTCTAAATTCTGGGCTTTGTGCTTATTTATATGTAATTGATGTGAAAAAATGTTCTAATCATGAAGTAATATAAGTATAAAAATTAATGCAAATTACTATTAAAAAAAATGTTCTATTCAACTGTGGCAGCCTATATGCAGCTTTTTTAGTAGCAAGAGACAGTTAGAAAAAGAGACACTTTACTGACACTATTATAACCAGTGAAGGCCTAAAACAGCAAGTTGAAGAGGAAAATGTATTGTCAAGAAGAACCTTCGAAAATGGTTAAGTTTACGATTTCTATAATGAAAGAGAATGTGCATATTTGTTGTTGTGCCCTCAGTGCCCAGTGCAATGCCTGGCATAGAACAGGTTCTCAATAAAAATTTGTTGAAAGAATAAATTAGTTAAATTAAGGATGAAGGAACTAATTACCTTAGAACAGAACAGACCTTTTTTTTTGTAAAAATGAAGAATAATAGTACTAGTTATCTCATGGGGTTGTTAAAAAGAGTAAATGAGTATATCTATGCAAAGTACTTAAAATAGTGTCTGACACATACTGAAAATTATATATTTGTCTTTGCTCTTATTAACAGCAGTAAATTTAATGAGAGTGAACATCAAAGACAATTCTAGCTCTCGAAGTTAGACACTAGAACCCAAATACTAGGCTTGAGGATGTCTGAGGGTAAACTGATGAAAGTAGAAGTATGAATATAACCTGAATCTCACTTCTGTGATCTTGATGTCAAACTATTTCCAAAGTGAATTTTGACCTCATCAGTGGAACATTAATGTGGACAACCTTGATAATATGTTTTTATATTTAGTAAGTATGATCATAAAATACACATACATTAATATATATGCCATCAGGCCAAGTCCAAATATTACTCTCTTATTCACAACCATAAATTTATCTATGAAACAATGGTTGCATGATTTGGGGTTGATATTCTCTCAAAATATAAACTCTGAACGCAAAGACAAAGACTGTCTCATTTATTGTTATATTTGGAATCCACCACTAATACATATAAGCATTATTGTATATCGTAATGTCAATATGACACTATTTCCAAAGGTAATTGTTCACATAAAAGTAAACCACTTTTACAAGCACATCTGAATTTACTCTTATTTTATTTTCCATTTAAAAGTGAGACTTAGCAAATTCCCCCTCTGCTCAATGATTTGTGAAAATGAGTCACTGGCAAAGAATGAGGAAATAAAAATATCATTCATAGTATTACGATCTATCCTCCACATGGATACTAGCAGACCTCCTAACTTTATTCACCCATGATATGTTTATGCCATTCCCTGGTGTAAAATAACATACTAGAGGAAACAGCTGTTTTGGCTAATGAACACAAATTTCCTCGATTATGCTTTGAGTATCATTTATCCAGCAGCAGTTTGGCATTGTTGTAAATGATATTAGCCAGATTCCAAATCAGGTGATTCAGAGGAGATAAAAATTAGTCAAAATATGTAGAGTTTAATATGAAATTGTCACTTTTCAAATGATTAACTGTAACATAATTCAAATCAGAAGTTTCAGAAAACTGAATTTTTTTAGAGTATTCTACATTTCTACCACCATCTGTTTTCCTAAATATTACTTTGGGTAACATAATTCATTTTACACTTACACCACATGGGTACTTTTCTTTTCTCCTTGATCAATGTTTTTATAATATACAACAGAAAAATGCATATTATCTAACATTTGCCTGAACTTGAAGATTCTGGTGACTCCATGAGTATGCCATCTAAATAACGAATTGCATTTTCTGCTTTCACTTACAGATGTTTGTTGTTGATCAGCAGGTACTCCTTGATTATGTTCTTTTTTTGTCTTCAGTATTAAGTAAAACAAAACTTTTATGGTTTTTTGCTGTTAAAAATATAAAGATGTGTCTTAAAAGGATGAACTATGAAATGAATATCTTTTTAGCCACTACAAAAAGATGCATGATGTTTCCTTGTCACACAGACTGAGGCTTAGGAAAAAAGATGCACTTCCATATGCCACAATAGGCTTTATCTTGATAGTGAAATGAATGGGACCCTGCATGTGCAGTGTGCTAGAGAGGAGAGTTTAGGGGCAGAAAAAGCTAAAATCTTATTAAATGTTCCAGTTGGTCTCCCTCTATAGAATCAAATATAATTTTGAGAAATATAACCACTACCTCCATTTTAACTTCATAAAATCAGAATTTTCTAATAGAAAAAAACCCTTTTTAAAATGGTCAGATACCCTTTCTAATGGAATATGAATAATTTTTGAGCATTTTCTATATTATCACTTCCTTTTCCCAAAGCATACAACTTCCCTACAAAGGATTTGACTACTGAGTTTCTATTTATGCTCTTTAAAGAGCATTTTCAAAATCGGTGTATATTAAGTTTTAATGAAAATATCATTATGTTTTTGTTGAAAGGTTTCTATTAACCAAGAAAGTTTGACTTTGTATGAATGTCTTTTCTTTCTTATTTTCTCTGTTTTTTCTGTGTGTTTTCTTGGAAATTGGAAGCATTTTTCAGATTGAAAATGTACTAATTTTTAAACTGCAATATGTGAAAAAGATAGATTATCAACGTGATGTTGATACCTCCATTAAAATACAGTAACAGAAATGCATAGGCAAAGCTGCCAAATCTCACAAATAGTAATTTGAGAATAAGTTAGTAAATGGAAATCACTGAATTTCTTTACCATCAGCAAATAGTTGGAGAAAGTGGTGGTAGCAGAATAGTCAATAGTTCTAGAAAATTCTGAGATGGATTCAATTTTAGGATGTTATTTTCAAGTCATCACAAATTATTTCACAAAATAGTTCCTTCATATTTCCTTACGTACTGTCTTTGTTTTCCCATCCATGACCTTTACAATGTCCCTTCATCCTATCATTTATTGTGTACACATAAATTTTTTTTAAAAGTCCAATAAATGGTAAACAAATGCAGTCAAATGGAGGACATTTCTTCCCTTCAATATAGGTATGCTAGATCCCAGTGCTTGGTTATTTTCATCAACACAGTTTTTCCATTTAGATTTAAAGAAGCAACTCAGCATAAGGATTATAAATGTGTGTTTTCTAGAGTTAGACAGATAGTCCATTTCTTTCTCAAAGTACAATTGTAGGTCCATACACTGTGTCACAATACTTGAAACTTATAAATCAAGTTAACAAACTATTAAATAAAATATAGTCTCTCTTCCTATTTTAATAAATTTTCTTTTACAATGTCCTTAAAGACCATGTCCAAATTTAGAATTCTTGAATTCCTTAGAGAGGTGCATTGAAAATGACCACTAGAGGAAATCTGGCATCTGTCTCCTGCCCTGTGGATCACTAGCTTTTCTGCTGCCTGCTCTGCCCTATATCACAAAAGACCCCTTGAACATGTATACAGACATTCCAGCTTGTACATTCAAACTACATCCAAAAACTCCTGTAATATTTGCACTAAATCCAGGAGGTACATATGCTGTAGTGTTCAGATTTACACATGGGGAAAAGACCCAAGTAGGTTCTAGAGGCAGGGACAAGTCCAGTTGAGTTGGGAATTCTTAACTGATTCCAAAATGTAGTTCAAAAGTAGAGCATGGGAAGGCACATCCCTGAGTCTCTTGAATTCCACTTTATGAGAAGAGGGATGGACAGAGAACTAAAGCAGGATCTTCTAAAGTGCAGGACCCAGGGAAGGGGCCCTCTTGTTAGAGTCTAAGAGCAATACTGTCAAAAGACCTCTTTTTAAATATTTTGTCTGTCCCTCTAAATCATACATTCACAATAGGGGTAATATATTCCCTAAAGTTAGAAAACTTGGTTCCTGAGGAATGAAAAGAATCTTACTCTTTTATGTATTAAGCACACATAGACATAGCATACATAAACAGTGTGTCTGTGGTATAAAAATGTCATGGGAGAGAATGGGAGAAATTAGGAAGAAGGGAACCTAAAAAGGCTCCTTAAGGGGGCAATAATGAAAACAAAGCTTTAGAAACATCATTCTAAGTAGTAGTCTGGAGCCAGACTGCTTGAGTTTGTATTCCTGCTGCACTAGTTAGTAGCTGTATGACCTTGGGGAAAATATTTAACTTCTCTGGTCCCAGTTTCTCATCATTAAAATGAGGATAATAAAAGTGCCTACCTCCAAGATTTGTTATGAGGATTAAGTAATAATTAATGCTTAAACAATGCTCAATACAGTGTATGGCATATGATATGCTTTAAGAAAGCATTTCTTAAGATAAGAATTGTCTTCATTTGTAAAATTTGGGATAATAAGTATCTACTTTATAGAGTGGTAGTAAACATTGAATAATATAATGCCTAGACAGTGTCTAACAGTGCCTGGTATCTAGTAAGTGTGCAAAATCGTTAACTAATATTAAAATGAAAAAAAAATATGGCTCCAGAAATAAATAACATAGTAATCAAAATACTAGCTTTTTCAAATTCTTACTGTCATGCAATGTATTTTTGGCTTTGATTACAAATACTGCCAGTATTACTGCTGGCAAGTTTTCTTAGTTTTGTTTGTAAGTTTAAATATATGAATATTTTCCCTGTTGAATAGGTTTAAGTAGGTTTTTCATAAATATCGGTCTGAATAATTGGAAATCCTTGCTCTCTCACCATTAGTAAGCCCTCTATTCATGCAGAATCCTTGATAAATAAGAGCATACTGTAAGGATGCTGGGTTTTTCACTTTATAAATGCTGCAAAAGGTACTAAGATATTGGCAGTCAAATGGATGAGGCTAGCTTATCTATCTCTGAAAAAGTCTTCCATCCAGTATGAAAAATACCAAGTGCATAACTTTTATCTGTACAGAAAAGGAGTCAGATAGGTTAATGGTGTATCAAAGTACAAATTTATTGTACTTTCTGGAAGTTGCTTTAGACTTGAATCTGAGAATAGATACTTTTCTTGTCTCCAAAATTTATTTTTCTAGTAAAAAAGAAGAAAGAACTATCTTCAATATTACTCAATGCCAAGAAAAGAAAATTGTGTTTTGATTTTACATAATGGAAAATTATATCTCACCAAAGTTTCTAGCATTCTTCATTTCTCTAAAATAAGTGGATATATGTATGTCATATTTTATAAAGATATATGCTATCTTGAAAAATATTATATTTATTTTATTGACAAGTATAGATTAAAATATTCACAATTTGTCAAGTGGAAAAGAAATGTTATTTAAGACTTTAAAAGCTAATTTCAGGGAAATTCATAAATGTGAAAATGGATTATATGAAACTGCAATGATTACTGATATGTTTAAATGATTTAGCACTGAAAATTATTTTCTAGTAATTTAAAATTATTTATTGGTCATGTAAATAGTTTTTGACTAGGAACAATTTAATAATCTAGTTGCCAACTATTTATTCTCCTTGAGAGAATCCTTATCTCTCTGTCCCCAAATGAGAAAACATTTCTGATCTTCACACCAAATCTCAACCTCTTTGAAAATCATCAAAGAGCACTTGAACAGCACTTTTAGATATAAAGGTTATAAATCTGGCATAGAATCATTTGAGACAGAATATCTATTTCTGACTACTAAAAGTTCACTTAAAAATCAAATTCTCTGTAGAAAGTTAACATTTCAGAGGTTCATAGAAAGTTTGAATAACATAGTTTCAGTTTTAATCTTTTAGATCTCTTGAGACTTAAAATATCTCCCAAACCAGATTTATAATACAGTATTTCTGAGTAAAGTGGGGTCAAAAAAATATGACATCAAGCCGGTAAGAACAACAAAAGGGCATCATTGTTTATACTTGTAATAATAAGCATATCAATGCTGATATTGGGAGAATGGAATATAACAGTTTGAAGTACCTTAACTGAGTGTAGTTCATACCAATTTCCCCCTCCTCGTTTCATTTGCCACAGCCCTGTTATTCACCTGACCCACTTTTTCTTACACTTAACAGTTTATCTTCCCTTACCTCCTTCCATCTCCCTTCCTTCACACTTTTGTTCTTTGTTTCTTTATGACAAAACATTTGATACAAATCAAGATAAATAAAAAAGTTTGATTAAGAAAAATTTCCATTAGATGTGCATAATCTAGAGCCTATCAATGTTTAAGACATTTCTGCTTATTTTCTGGTAAGATATTCGCCATCTTCTTGATGGCCATCTATTAGTTCAACCGTTGATAGTTTCTATGGCAGAAACCCCGAAATCAATAAGAGCTCATATATAATTAATGTTTATCTCCTTAAATTTCAAAACAGGTTTTTCTGATAGGCAAATAGCTCCCATCAATTGGGAAGGTAATTTGAGTGTCTAGCATTCTTCCAACTCATGACCACGCTATCTTTTTAATTGGCCTCCAGATTCACAGTGCAGATTGCATTCAGCCAGCAAAAAAGGAAAGTGCATAGAGGTATGTGGAATATACTATCAAGCATATGTATTCACAGGGCCTGGTTTTCCAAAGCCTTGCAGTTTCAAATATTGACCTTGCAAGGACAGGAAATTTTCCTCAGGCTATCTATAAGTCTCTGTTGCAAGATAAGAATTGTGGCACTGCAGGTTGCTGGCTCAAAGACAGACTAGTTACTGATCGTTATGTAAAGATACTGAGAAATTGCTATAAGAAGGAATGCTTGCTAAGATCAAGCTTGTGTTGATAAGACCACTTCATTGCCTTACTGGAATGTCATCTGGCTTGTTTCACTGAAAGTTACTAGCCTATACTGTTAAACTATAATCCCACCTTTGTTCTCTTCCTGTAACTTCCTGGTCTGGAAAATAAATGCAGGAAGATGACCCCACTTCGGCATTAATTTCCTAAGGAAGGGCTGCCTCTCACTGGAGGGTGCCTGGGAAGTTAACCTCTTATGGGCTTCTCACTGCTCAGAAGAGATGGGCTTTGAGTAATCCTTTGTGTCTCCGTCACCCAGGGGAAGTGGGGTGACAAATCCATGGGGGCGAAGCAACACAAAGCAACAGAGGTACATTAAGATTCTTGCAAGCCAGACCTAAAAGGAACTCACATCACTTCCCTCACATTCCATTGGCTGAAATTTGGTCATATGGCCACATTTCTGCAAGGGACACTGAGCCATAAAATATAACTGTGCACCCAGAAAGAAGAGGAAATGGTTTAGTTTCAGAGAAAGTGTAATTGATATCTACAGAAAACTCTAAGGTAATTTGAAAGTTTACAGACTTTTGTTGAATTAAAATAATTTTCTACATTGCTATCTATTTTATAATGGCCTAATATTTTTCTAAATACGGGTGGAAATCTTGAAGAATAGGTTTGATCATGAAAGTCATGACCACACTTTAAATGTGATTATTTGAAATTAAATTAAATTAAATTTAATTTAATTTAACGTGATCAAAAATAGAGAATGGCATTGGTTTGGTCAGAAAAACTTTCTTGATAGCTGTTAGTTTTATTAAAGGGAAGTATAAAAGTTATTTTGTGCAGAATATCTCTTATTTTATCTTTTTAAGTAATAAAAATGGGATTCTTTAATATCAAAAGGCTATCACATTAAGTGTAGAATGTAGTCAGTAAATGTTGTGGCAGTTCAAAGAAGGGTAAGATAACCAAAGTGGTTAAAAAGGATTACCCGCAGTCTTCTAAATAAATCCAGCTTTTTAGAAGGACAAGAAGGCCAGTGGGTTGATGATATTGAAAGTGAGATAAAAAAGAGACTGTATAGCTGTTAATAAGTGATGACAACAGAGTGGCTTTGGATGGTGTGTATATTGTACACAGCACAAAGGCCCCCGGGCAAGGGAAAAGTAGTGTCTAAGATCCCTTGTGCTCCAATGGATAATCTTTATCTTAAGGGCAGTGCTGGCTCAGCCATCAGGAAGAGAAGCATTAACTTTGAATTAACACCTGCAATGTATGACAGTGACTGTTTCCTGTAGCTTTATCAAGAGCATGTTGTCAAACTTTTGATTTTTCCAGTCTGGTAGTTAAGAAAAGATTTCTCAGAGAAGTGTAGATTCGCACTTTCTAATAATGAGTACGCCTGAAAATATATTCATATTTTTAAGGGCCAATTTACATTTTTATTTTTTAATTGTACTTTGACTTTTCCTATTTTCCTCATGGTTTGTTCTTACCTCCTCAATGTTATGTGTTTACTTACATATTGCAAATTGTAGTCCCATAGTTGGGGTATTTGTTATAAGTCTTTTCTTCTAATTTATTACTTATCTTGAATTTGCTCATGATGATTTTTGCCAGTCCCAATTTTTTTTTTTGTTAAGATGTAGAATGTATCAATCTTTTATTGTATCTGGTTTTTGAGTCATGTTTAGAAAGCCTCTTTTGTTTTTGCCCAAATTATAGAGAAAATCACTAATGTTTTCTTAATATTTCCATGTTTTTTGTTTGTCTGTTTGTCTTACCTTAAGAAATCAGATTTATTTTGAAACTTGCTCTTGTGTATAATGAAGTATTGATGTAATTTTATCTTTTTTTCAAATGGCTACTGCGGGGGCCAAGTAAAAACTTCCCTTTTGCCCTCTGAAGGTTTGCCAAAAATTAACTGACAAATTCAGATTAATATGAAGAAAAGGCATAACACATTTTATTTTAACATGCTGGGTCAGAGGCGGGGGGTATGCACAGAGAAATTGCAGGAGAGTACCCAATGACCTAGTGGAATACAGAAACTTATACACTGTTCTTCATAGGGGAGGAGGAAGCTCTGGAACATAGACAATGCTCATGAGGGACAGTGAATGACTAATGAGATTTGAATGAGCCTGAGAGGCAGATCTAGTGAAAAGGTCCATCCAGGTCCCAGTATTTGTATTTTCTTCAGGGATTGTTCTTTGCCTTTCCTGATTATTTGATAGAACTCCTAGAAATGGGATCTTCTGACAATCACATTCCTTTTGGAAGGAAGCTTTCTTAAATAAGGAGAACATCCTCTCCTGGGCTTGAGTGAAGGCAACAAGAGAAGGTTAGGGAAACTTTGATTCTGGGCTTAGGTTTTAAGCCTTTTAATTTTCAGAGCACACAGCATGCCAAAGCTCAATATTTTGAGGAATAGTTTTCTGCACACCAACACTCTCTACTCAATTCAATACCATGTATTACAAGTACACCTTTGCCACAATGATATAACATACGAAACTTTTACAGGGATTTTAGTCTGTTTCTAGACTTCATGCTTCATTTATGCATCCTTAACATACTATGTTAACTACTAAAGATTCTGTGTATGTATTATATATCTTATATGACTAGTTATTCCTTTTCGGTTTTCCTTTTTTAGTGTCTTTTTTCTTTTTTAAAAAAATTATTTATTTATTAATTTTTTTTTTACATTCTAAGATGTGGAGTAGTGAGGGGGAGGGGGAAAAAGGAAGGGGGAAGGAAATAGGGTGAGAGGAGGAGGAAGGAGGTAGGGAGTGTTTCTTACAGATTCTTTCATGTTTACATTTCCATATGAATTTTAACATCAACTTGCCTAGCTCCACAAAAATTGGTTTTATTGTACTTTTATTGGGATTAAGTTACATTTATAAGTTAATTTAGGGACAAGTCACACCATCATGTTGTTGAATAATCCTATGGAACAACATGCAATACTCTTCCATTTATCTGAGAGTAATTTTGAGTCTTCCTGGAGTGACATTTTCCTCATATCAGTTTTATATATTTCCTTGTAACTTGAATTTTTTTCTTTTGTAAATAAAGTTTTTGCTATCATTTTATCACCTGCTCGGTAAATTTTGTTTATATAAAGACTATGAATTTTTGTAATTTAATTTTATATCCTGCCCATAGTGAAATCATTTATTATTTGGGTTAATTCTATTATTGATTTTCTATAATTTTCCATGCATACTATTCTTAGAGTAGAGATAGTTTTCCTTTCTTTTCTACAATATTAATTCTATAATTAATTTTTCTTATTTACACAGACTTATGTCCTCAGTGAATAATACTGAAGATACAAGACTCCATTGCTTTCTTCCTAATCTTTGTGGATTTGCTTCTAATATTTTTCTAGAAGTAAGATAATCTCTTTTAGGACTAAATTTTATATATTTTAAGAAAGTACTCATTTATATTTTTGTGTGGAATTCTTAGAAATAAATTTTGAATTTTGAATCAAAAGATTTTTTACTTCGATAATCATTTTTTCATAACAGCTATAGATATGGTATATTATTGAATCTTTTCATATTGCATCCACCTTGCCTTCCTTGAGTATATATCCCAATTGATCTTGGCATATTACTTGCTTTTCATCATGTTGAGTTTTGTCTGCTAATATTTTACTTAGTGATTGTGCATCGCTAACAACAAGGGAATGAGATTTGTGTAGTTTGTGGACATAAATATAGGCCATCCATTAGCCCTGCTTCTGTGCCACCCATCGAGGCCCGCTACGGAGCCAGCCTGACACCCAGAAGTTATGGGAGACAGGAGCCATGGGCCTTGGCCCTGCTCACCCCACCCCATACATCCAGGCCAGAAATGGAACCAGCTGACACCTGACACCTGGGGTCCTGAGATGGGGGCTGGGCAGCCCCATCCCTGCCGGCAACCAGAATGTACTTATCAACCAAGGGTGTTTCTTTGAGGTGTGTGATTTATCTGCTCATATCCTTCACCAAATTTCTGCTTAGAGTTTTCTAATTCGTTTTTAAGATTTCCTTTTGCAAAAAGGATGATAATCTTTATGTGTTTAAAAGAAAAAAAAAATAGACAGTAGAATAATGGTTACCAGAGGCTGGAAGGGGGGGTAGTGGAGGGGGGACATTAGGGGTGAACTAATGGGGACAAAACTATGCTATCTACCCTAAGTGAATCATTGTGCAAGATATGCATGTTTGAAACAACACACTGTACCCCACAAATATAAATAAAATTGAATTTTAAAAAATTGATTATAGGGAAAGTGAACGAAAATGGTCAGAGCCCCTCAGATGTTCAGAATTTTGCCGAGCATTTGATGTAAACATGCATGTGCGCCCAGGTGTTCCTTGGCTATTGAGTAATGTAATTGTGCATGTGCACCCAGGTGTCCTGGCTATGGACTTAAGTATAAAGGATGAGTGGCTCTGATCCACAGCACCCCCCGACCTCGGAATGTCCCTGGGGGGCCACAGGGAGGCCACTACTGCTGCTGGAGGCTGTTGCTGCAAGCTGTTTCTGCCAGAGCCCCTGGGACCGTCCAGGAGGCTACCGCCACTGCTGCTAGAGGCTGGTGTAAGCTGCTACTGCTAAAGACTGAGCTTGTGTTGTCTGCCGATGGCTTCCAGGATCTTTCCCAATTACCTAGCATGGATCTGTGTGTGAGGGATCTGGTGACCCAGCCTGGCATGTGAAGGGTCTGGTAACCCAGCCTGGCATGTGAAGGATCTGATGACCCAGTCCGTACAATGGGTTTGAAGGGTCTGCGGGCCACAGTCCTGATAATACAAATGGAAAACTTAGTGTAACTAAAATAATGAAACATATTGGCTTCAGTAATGAATGGCCATCTAAATCACAACAAACAGGCTATTTATTCAGAACTTGCTACATCAAAGGAGTCAGTCATTGTAACTTATGTTTGGCAAAAATTCCAAGGCAAAAAAAAGCAAAAAGGCTTTCTAGTGAAAAAAAAAATAAGGTAAGCTTTCAACTGTGCTGTGATTAGAGGTTGTTGGTTTGTTGGCATGGGGAAGTTGGAGTTGGGCTAACTAGAAGTGGGGCATTTCAGATGATTGGTCAGAAGCATTCATGGCTTTCTGTGGTTGGTCCTGAGTTAGAAATGGGGGCAAAAATATAGGGAAGCTGGGAGTCATCAGCCAACTCCCAACCATTCATGGCTGACTGCTACAAAATCACAGTTTCATTTCCTGGATGGATGCTACATGTATTGTGATTTGTCTTCTCAGGCTAGTTCTGCAAAGACTGAAGATCAGAGTTCTTGTGCCATATACGGGTTAGCCATTGTCTATTGATATATTCAGTCTCACAGGTTTATTTATTCTTTTCCTTGGTACACACCAATATTTTTGGGGTATTATTTGGTATTTTGGGGTTTAGGTGATGTCATTTCCTCAGATGCCTGGAAATCTCATGCATATTATTTAAAATGAACATTCCTTTATACTTTACCTCTACTCATTCAATAATACTGTAAAAAAAAAAAAAGGAAGAAAAGAAAAATCATGAGATAGACAGGAACTTTCCAATTTTTAAGTCCATGTGGACTAAGCCAGTTATGTAAATGATCTTGTCTTTATTGATCAAGGTCAATGAGATAATGTGTGCCATGTCTGTTTGCATAGTGCTAGATACAAACAGATGGTGGTCATCCTCACCCTTCTTCCTGTTTGTGAAAAGCCACCCAATTATTCTGAGTTCTAAATCATGAAATAAATCATCTTTTATCTTCTCTGTCATCTCTAAGTATCAATTTGACTGATGCTTGCATTAAAGCGTCTCTTTTCACAATCACTTTTGTTTCCCGCTTTCATTGTTCCTACAATGAGAAAGTTTCTCAGCCTAGAATGCCCACGCTTTCACTGCTATGCTTTGCTCACTGTAAGGCTAGTTCTCTCACCTTTAGTCTCTTCATTCTCAAGTCTATGAACAACTGACACATTTTCTTAAACTACTTTGATTTTTTGCTTGTTCCCTTCAATGACGGCAGTAGTCTCTCCTTACTTACTTTATCTGACATGGATGTCCTTGCTAAAAGACTGGTTACGAAATTGTAGCCCCTCAGAAGACACGTGGATAGCTTTAGGAATCTGGGGGAAGTCGCTGGGAATAGATTCCTTCTATTTCTCTAATTATTTTATTCCTTTAACACTAACAGGCTTACCCGGCCTCTCTGTCTTCATACAGGCTTTTGATCATTTATGAAATTATAACTCATTTTACTTTACATTTCCATCTACCTATATAGACTCTCCAACAATCCTGTACCACTCAATTTAGAACATAATGATTGTAGTATTTTTGTTTTAACAAATAACTTCCAAATTCAACATCCCCTTTAGTCTACACAGGAACCCATGTTGGCTGCTGGAGGTATAGAAAATCCCTAAGAGCCTCTAACAAGCCTTCATAGCTAATCAGATCAGTCCTCACTCTCAGCTCTTTTTCAGTCACTGGACCTTGGAATTCAGCCTTCTCTTCTCCCCTTCTGTCACACTCTTTATTTGACAACTTTCCTCTCTCTTCAGCAGTAGCGCCTATCCAATTTTCTGTTGTTCTTCTTTCTGCCAAAATATGAATTAGCCCTTTTTATTTTTAGGTTTATAGAACCATGCAACAGAGATAACAGAATCTACAAATATAAGACAATCTCAAAACATAATTGTGATGAAGTCCCCAGTTTATTGTTATAAAATATGTTTGAGGTGGTACCTAGGAGCCTTACCTGTACTTCTGCTGACAATTTTATTTACTCCTCTAGAAGTAATAATTGATCCTCTACCATATACCAGGCGTGGACTTCTTCAGTAAAGAAAAACATAATAATTTCTTCCATTATTTAGCTTACACATTAGTGTGAAGCCACAAAATATGCAACATAGCTGAGCTTACTTATCACATTGGAACCTTCCTTGAAAATGTCTTTGAGTATTCATTTCTCCACGCTCTTGTTAATCAGGGAATATAATAGGTTCCCCATGCTGTGGGCCGAATATCCCCCCAAAGCTCATTGAAACTTAGTCCCCACCGTGACAGTGTTAAGAGGGTGGGAAATCCCACTGTGGAAATTGAAAGACAGGGCCTTTAAGAGGTGTGAGGACCATGCCCTAGTGAATGGATTTATCAACTCATGGAGTAATAAACTGATGGTTTAATGGGTGGTAATGGGCATAGTTCTGATGGCTTTAAAAGGAGAGCAAGTGAGGGGTTAGCTCTCTCTCCTGGTCAGCCATTTGCCATGTGATATCCTGCATCACTGTGTAGAGTCACCACCACCAAAGCCCTCAGGGGAAGTGTTCCCTGGACTGTGGACTTCCCATCCTCTGAAATTGTAAGCAATAAATGTTGTTTCTTTATAAATTACCCAGTTTCTGTTATAAGCATACACTCTGTGACTTAAATAGGATATTTAGGTTTCTGGAAATATCTCACTAACCTGTTACCATGCAAAAAGATGCTCAGTGCACATTTTCAAAGACAGCTCAAGAATTCAAGTTGTAGTAACATTATCTCCTTCCTAAGCCTAAGGAATTTGATGCTTAGAGGTGTTAATTTGTTTAAGTTCACATTGTCATCACCAGATATTGGGAACTTAGACACAGCTGTTTTAAGCCAAAGTTCCCTAATTGTTTTTTTTTCATTTGAAGCTAAATCACTCTGTTTTGAACTGCCCATCACTGATTTAGGTATATAGAATCATCTAAATTTTCCAAGTACAGAAATCATGTCTCATAGGCATATTCCTGAGGGAAGAGAATACAGTAATTGTAAAATAACACTCATGATTGATTATTCTTTCTCACATTTTAAACAAAGAATATTTTCAAGTGCATAAAGGGTACTCATAGGTTACAGTGGAAACAATAGTTACTATGTATAAACCATAAGAGATAAATCTCCAAATGACAGATAATTATATTCTCTACAATCCACCTTTGTATTACCCAGTACATTTGTACCTGCCAACAGATGTTCAATTGTACAGTATAGCTACTTACATGCACAATTACAATTCCGTATTCACCAATGGTTTCAAGTAGTTATGATCTTGGTAGTATGAGGTAAAAAGATATAGTTTCTTCCAATATACATATACACACACACACATATATATATGTGTGTGTGTGTATATGTATATATATATATATATATATATATGCATATATATATATATTTTGGGGGGGCCAACATTTGTAGACTATTTGATTTTGTAGGTGTCATATCTTCTGGATTTTTTTCTTTACATGAGCACATTGCAACTCAGAATTAAAGATAGCAAATATTCCCTTATAATAGGTAATAATGAAGATGAGGAATAATTTATATGCATTTCTTACCTATTGTAGTGTTTAACTCAGAGAGGAAAAGCAACTGGAGATGCAGCGAAAATAAAGAAACATCCACATAGCAATTGAGAGTTTCCTGCCCCATCCAAAACTTTGCTGGAAACAATTTTGCCTTTGGCAGCCATTTCCCAGTATCTATATAAAATGTAATCTTAACAAAAACTCTAATGTCTCTGTTCTTTTTTCATATAACTGTGCCTTTTAGTGATCTACAGAAAATAAAAAAAATAAATAAGACAATGTACAGTACAATGCTCTGGAGAAAAAGCGAGTCCGAATTAACAGCTGTAGAAATTAGATTATTTTATGTGAAGCCAGTAGACCAAATTGACTTAAAAGATATATAGAACAGTCCATCCAACAGCAACAACATACACATTATTTTCAAGTGCACACAGAATATTTTTCAGGATAGATGACATGTTAAACCACAAAACAGGTCTTAACAAATTTAAGAAGATTGAAATAAGACCAAGATTCTTTTGTGATCATAATGGTATGAAAAAAGAAATCATATAACAAGAAAAACAAATAGAATATTCACAAATATGTGAAAATTAAATAACCCATTTCTGAATAACCAGTAAGTCATAGAAGAAATCAAAAGAAAAATAAAAAAAATTCTTGAGACAAACTAAAATGAAAACACAATATATCAACATTTATTGATGCAGCAAACGCAGTCCTAAGAGGGAAGTTTAAAGAGATAAATTCCTACATTTAGAAAAAAGAAAGTTCTCAAATAAAAAACCCAACTTTATTCCTCACGGAACTAGAAGAAGGAGAAAAGTTAGGAAAATGAAAGGAAATAATATAGATCAGAGCAGAAATAATTGAAATAGAGATTAGAAAAATAATAGAAAGGATCATTAAATTAAGAGTTGTTTTTTTTTTTTTTTTGAGAAGATAAACAAAATTGGGGAACCTTTAACTAAATTAAGAAAACAAGAGAAAAGACTCAAATAAAAATAAAAATAAAAATAAAAATAAATGAGGAGACATTACAACTGATACAACAGAAATAAAAAAGGGTAAGAGACTACTATGATCAATTATAAAACAACAAATATAATAGCTCAGAAGTAGATAAATTCCTAGAAACATACAACCTACCAAGATTAAATAATGAATAAATAGAAAATCTGAACAGACCAATAATGAGCAATGAAGTTGAATCAGTAATCAAAAACTACTGAACAAAAGTTTAGGACCTGATGATTTCACTGGTGAATGTTATCAAACGTTTAAAGAATTAATACCCATTCTTCTCAAATTATTCTAAAAGATTGAAGAGGAAGTAACACTTCAAACTCATTTTATAAGGCCTGAAACCAAAATCGGACAAGGACACTAGGGAAAAAAAAAAAAAAAAAATTACAGACCGATATTCCTAATGAACATAGATGCAAATATCCTCTACAAAATACTAGCAAACTTCATTCAACAGCACATTAAAAGGATCATACTCCAAGATAAAGTGGGATTTATTCTTGGGATGCATAGATGATTAAACATATGCAAACCAGTTAATGTGATACACCACATTAACAGTATGGAGGAGAAACATGATATGATCTTCACAGATGTAGAAAGAGCACTTGCCAAATTAATTATCCTTTTATAATAAAAACTCTCAATACTTTCAACAAATTAGTCATAGAAGTAATGAACCTCAATATAATAAATGCCATGTATTAAAAGTCCACAGCTAATATCACTCTTAACTCTGAAACGTTGAAAGCTTTTCCTCTAAGATCAGGAAAAAGACAAGGATGCCCACTCTTGCCACTCCTATTTCACATAGTACTAAATGTCCTAGCCTGAGCAGTTAGGCAAGAGAAAGAAATAAAAGGCCTTCAAATTAGAAAAGAAAATGTTAAATTGTGCCTTTCTGCAGATGACATGTTCTCATATGTAGAAAAACATAAAGACTCCACCAAAAACTGTTAGAACTAATAAACAAATACAGTAATTTTGCAGGGTACAAAATCAATACACAAAAATAAGGAGTCTGTATACTAACAATAAACCACATGGAAAAAAATCAAGAAAACAATCCCATTCACAATAGCTACAAAAAAAATATACTAGAAATAAATTTAACCAACAAGGTAAAAGATGTGTACACTGGAAGCTATGAAACACAGTTGAAAGAAATTGAAGCAGACAGAAATAAATGGAAAGATATCCTGTGTCCCTGGATTTGAATAATTCATATTGTTAAAATGTCCATACCACCCAAAGCAATCTACAAATTTAACACAATCTCTATAAAAATTACAACTGCATTTTTCATTAATAGAAAAAAAAACAATCGTAAAGTTCATATGGAACCAAAAAACACTCAGAATAGCCAATGAACTCTTGAGTAAGAAGAACATAGCTGGAGGCATCACATTACCTGATTTTAAAGTATACTACAAAAGAAAATACACTATAAAGTTAAAGAATCAAAACAGTATGGTACTGACATAAAAACAGACATCTAGACTAATGTAACAGATTAGAGCCAAGAAATAAATCCACACATTTAGTTAATTGATGTTTGAAAGGTTACCAAATATACCCAATGTGGAAAGGATAGTCTCTTAAATAAATGGTATTAGAGAAAATGGATATCCATATGCAGAAGAATGAAATTAGACCCTTACCTCACGCCTTATATAAAAATCAACTCAAAATAGATTTAAAAACCTTAAGTGTAAGACCTGAACATGTAAAACTACTAGAAGAAAACATAGGGAGAAAGCTCTACAACATAGGTCTGGGTAGTAATTTTTTTCAAGTTGACCTAAAAAGCACAAGCAAAAAAAGCAATCCTATTTCTGGATATATATCCAACAGAAATAAAATTAGTTTTTCAAAGGATATCTGCTCTCCCATGTTCATTGCAGCATTGTTCACAATAGTCAAGACATGAAATCAACCTAAGTGTCCATGGATGGATGAATAGATAAAGTGAGGATAAAGACTGACTAAGATAAAAAAAAAAAATCTCTAACATTAAGGATACGTTAATGGAATAATCCAAAATACGAAAACAAAGGGAAAAAGACAAAAAAACAGAATATTCAAAAACTGTAGGACAAGTATAAAAGGTATATATAACATATGCATAATGGGAATATAAGAGAAAAAGGAAAAAGAAAAAGGAACACGAGAAACATATGAAACAATAATGACTGAGAATTTCCTCAAACTAATGTCAGACACCAAACCACAGACCCTGAAAGCCCAGAAAATACCAACCAGGATAAATACAAAAAACAAAACAAAACAAAACTCTGCTAAACATAACATATTCAAACTACAGAAAATCAAAGGTAAAGAGAAACTCTTGAAAGAAGATGGGGGGCAGGGGGATGGAACAAATTATCTACAGAGGAGCAAAGATATGAATTACATTCAATGCCTCCTCAAAAACATAAAAGCAAGAGTTGAGTGAAATATTCAAACATATAGAGAAAACAACCACTAACAGAATTCTATATTCTGCAAAATTATCCTTCAAAGGTGAAGGAGAAATGAAGACTTTCTAAGACAAACAAAAATTGAGGGAATTTGTTGTCAACTGACTTACCTTGCAAAAAATGTGTAGTTTCTTCAGAGAGAAGCAGAATTATATAGATCGGACATTCAGATCGACATAAACAAAGGAAGAGCATCAGAGAAGGAATAAATTAATAGGCAGAGCACAGAGGATTTTTAGGGCAGTTAAACTGTTCTCTATGATATTATAATGGATTCAGGTTATTATACATTTTTCAGAACCCACAGATTGTACAATGCCAAGAGTGAGCCCTAATATTGGGCTTCTTTGTTGATAATTATGTGTCATTGTGGGTTCATCGATTGCAAAAAGCTGCCACTCCAGTGGCAGATGTTGATAGTGGGGAAAACTGCACAGGTGTAGTAGCAGTGGCTATATGGGAATTTCTGTATTTTCTGCTCAATTTGCTATGAACCTATAACTACTTTGAAAAATGAAGTGTATTTTAAAAAATTAACAAGATCATATAAAAAGGAAAACGCAGTAATCTTTCTATTCTCTCTAAAGAAAATAAAAAATCTTCAACATATAAAGTGATGATAAAAGAATATTAAGTAAAAACAATATAATAAAATATTTTATAGGTTGGTCAGTTAATAATAACAATAGCACTAATATATTTTTTCTAAAAAAGATTTTACGGTATTTGTCACCTTTTTAAAATTTCTTATTTGTTATGATTTCAATTCTCTAAGAATTCTAATAAGTGTTTGCTTTTGTATCCAATTTTATGTTTGTAATTTCATATGATTTTTCCTGAAAAAGCCCTCCCGATTATATAAGTTTCAGTCATCACAAAATCTGGATTTTCTCTTGCCAGCATCTTAGACTGCTGGAGCCCTCTACCTTGCTGTCCTATGACAATTCACACTCAGTTATGAACTTTTCAGCTTCCCTAGCCCCAAACCTTAAATTTGTCCTGTATTTCTTATCTCCCTAAAGGGCTCCATCATCTACCTTCTTGACCGTTGGGACTCAGATCATTGGTCCTTTCTTTTAGAAAGAATCTGCTGAACATCCCACTCCCAGGCAGAGATAATTTATTCTCTTTTAAGCTCTTATACCAGGGCACTTATCACCTTAAACTTCTCTATCTTTTTATTTGTCCAACTTCCTCATAGATTTTTAAATCTTTGAGGCCAGGGACCACTAGATTCTCTGTTTTATAGCCCCATTATTGAGCACAATGCCTGAATTATAGTTGTTATCAACATTGTAGTTATGAAATGGATGTGCATAGCCTTCTCCAATCTTCTACAAAAGCTCATTTTGTTGAAAGATGCCTGAAAATTTTGATTGGGCAAGTGTTATTTATTTATCTAAAATTCTTATGACTTTGTACAAACTGCATTGGTTATGTACATCATAATCACAGAAGGAACTACATCTTATGCTTCTTTCTGTCTCACAGAAGATAGAATTTATTGTGTTGTCAATAGTGGGAATTCAATAAATGTTCACTGACTTAAATTAAGGTGCGCGTTCAGATGCTTTTAGTTTCTGATAAGTAAGAGGTTTTATTCATCTTTGTGGTTCTGAATGTATTAAAGACTCAACGATTCCAATATATCAGAACACACAAGAGAAGTTTAATTAACAGATTTGGGGGCAGTTTTAAAATAAAAGTGTAAATTCAGATTATGCTAATTTTATCAACACCTTTTCAGAGGGCAGCTAAGCACCAAGCAACTTCCAGTATTTGTCAGCTTGCAAACAAATTCCTAAGGCCTTATTCCAGGCAAAATTGTAAAAAATAGGTGGGTCTGGTCCTATGCCCTTCTTTTCTTTCTTTAACCTCCTTTGTTTGGTATTTGCTATTTGGTATTTGCTGTTTGGTATTGTACTTATTCCCAGTACCCACTAGAAGTCCAGCTCTTTATTCTGGTTCTCCACTTGTGGACTCTCAGGTTGAACACTTTTCCGTCTCTTCTCTGCCATTAAACTCTCATAGTCCAGGGCTCTACAGCATTCTCTCTGTGGGGAACACAGAGTATGCTGAGGAATATTTTAATATTAAGAAGTCATTATCACAAAAGAAAAAAGAGTAGCCAGGAAATTGCAGGAAATACAAGGGTACTTCAAAAAGTTCTTGGAAAGATTTATATCATCATTTAATTCTATTTTTCCACAAATTTTATGAAGTACCCTTGTATGTAAGGATAAAATTGGAGGAAACATTCAGATAAAAGGCATGCTTTAAAGAGTTTAAAGAACATTCATTCCTTCACTAACTGCACTGGGCAGTTTATCCAGTACTTACTATGCTCCAGCATATACAGTACATTGTTCTATGCACTTCGCGTGTGGCTACATTCAATTCTAACACAGCCTGCAAGGCAGACATTGTTATTAAATCTGTTTTATATGATGAGGAACTGGAGGTGTAGAGACAGAAACTTTTCAATGTTTTACAGCTTATA
The DNA here is from genome assembly GCF_027409185.1 of Cynocephalus volans. Classification (NCBI taxonomy): domain Eukaryota; kingdom Metazoa; phylum Chordata; class Mammalia; order Dermoptera; family Cynocephalidae; genus Cynocephalus; species Cynocephalus volans. The sequence goes on along the minus strand of NC_084463.1, from coordinate 123,228,504 downwards.
ACTGACAGAGCTTAATCTAATCTAGGTTGGCTGGATGCAGAATCCATGTTCTTAACCATTTTACTATCTCACAAAATGCTGGTGAACAACTTTTTTTTGCCAGACCTACCAGGCACAATGAATATGGAGATTCATTAGACATTTCTCCTGGGAAAACTCACATTTAAATTAGTAATAGTTAAGGTAAGCACTTTATACAAGGGATTTTTATTATTTTTGGTTATTGATGTATTTTTATCTTGATATATCACAATCAAAGAAATTAAAATATTTACCCTAAGAACAACATAGCAAAACTAGGAGTTAAAATTTTAAAAATCCACAAACTACTACACATCAAAAATGCCATGTTTCTGTATATTTTTCCTTTGCAAATGAATTTTGCCTTCTCAAATGAATAGGTATAATTCTGCATTTTACTATTTCCCACTAACTAATATTTCATCTTGAGGAAGTATCTTAATATATTAAGTTATTTTATAATACTTAACATTTAGGTTGTTTTGAATTTTACACAATTAAAAATAACCCTATAATAAACATGTAAGTTCACATATTTTAGGTTTTCCTTCTCTTTCCCATGAAACTAATGTTAACATCAACATTTCATCCATATTAGTACCAAACTTTCTAAAATATTGAAAGTTTTTGTATTAATATTGAGTTGAACATAGAGAGTCAATGTAATTTTAAAGATTATTAGATGCCCCAAAGTGGAGAATTATTGATTTATTCCACTCTGATCACAATGTATCACCAAAATTATTTCTTTTTTTCCTTCTAGCAGAATATATTGATGATCATGTCCTTCTTTCCCAGTCATTTGGTTTTTAATTTATTATTATAGTTGTTAAATCATATCATCTTTTTCTTAGCTTTGCATATTTCATTGTTACTAAGACCATTTATAGCCTATTAATAAGCACTTCCATTTTTAAAAGGTGCTAGATGAGGAGGAGTTTGGCCGGCTTATAAACAGCTTTGTATGTGTCAAACAATAAACCAGGCTAAGCTTTGTCAATCCTTTAATTGGCTCATATTTTTAGCCAGGTAACAATGGCCTTGTAATTGTATTCTACTCAGTAGTAGTTTATCGAGGTTATCTACTGTATTAGTTTGCTAGGGCTGCCATAACAACATACCATTGACTGACTGGCTTAAAGAACTTATTTTCTTACACTTCAACAGGTTAGAAGTCCAAGATTAATGTGTTAATGGGTTGTTTTCCCTGAAGCCTTTCTCCTGGTATAGATGGCTGTCTTCTCCCTCTGTCTTCACATGGTCTTTTCTCCACCTCTGTTGTCTGTCCCCTCCTCTTCTTTTAAGGACACCAGTCATATTGTATTAGGGCCCACTGTAAGGACTCCATTTTCACCTAATTACTTCTTTAAAAACACTACCTCTAAATACAGTTACAATGTGAGGTACTGGGGGTTAGACTTCAACACATAAATTTTGGGGAGGGGGCAAGCACAATTCAACGAGTAACATCTTGCTAAGAGAATCAGATGTTTTAGTTTGGGGACTTGTATTTCCCTTTAGTTTGCTGAGGCTTGTCCTCTGCTAATAAAATTAGAAATACCAAATATCAATTTTTGTTGCCTACGGTCGCTTAGATGGAATGAAAGAGCTACAGCGCCATCAGAAATTGGCTTTTCTTTGCAGCACATTTCCTAAACTAGATTAAGAGCACGATCATTTTCTTTCTTTAAAAAAAAAAAAAAATCACTGTGGTGTTTGTCTCTGAAATTTGTTTTTCAGAAGATAATTCATTTACTTAAAAAAACGTTCTTTGTATTCACCATAAACAAGCAATAATGACAAGCAAATAAACAAAACTAGTAATTTCTCATCAATACACCATATATTGTGGTATAATTAATGGCAGACATTGTGCCTCCCTTTTAATTTTTATTCCTTCTGTCCTAGCCTGGGCACTATATATATCCCTCATGATCAATGATCAGTCTTCTAACTCACTGCATTCAATCTATAAGAAAGAGAGACAATAATGCTGCCTTTAATTGCCTTGCAGTGCAAAGACTGTCAGAGCAGGGTAGTAGTAGCAGAGGATTGAAGAAAAAATCAATAAGACTTGGTGATTGAGCGGAGGGGGTTGAGGGCAGATAAAGCAAAATGTCAGGGATAACTTCTGGATTTAAAGGTGGAGACATATGTTACAACATTTCCCTTTCTCTGTGTAGAAGAAGCCTTTTTCTCCTTTAATAGACTTACGGTTTCTTTTGTACAAAGAGTATGGCATAGACTTCTTTAATCCCCCAAAGCTCTCTGCTTATAATTGACAATTAATATTTAATCAATGAGTAAGTGCATAAAATGTGGGGACTGTGGTAAGCAGAATAATGGTGCTCCAACGAAGTCACATCCTAATCTCCAGAACCTAAGAATCTTTTACCTTAAATGGCGGAAGAGACTCTGCAAATGTGACTAAGTTAAGGATTTTGAGATGGGAAAACTATCCTGGCTTATCCTAGTGAGTCCAATGTGATCACACAGGTCCTGAAAAGTGGAAGATGGAGGCAAATAGGGAGGCAGAGGGAGATTTGATTACAGAAGAGGAGGTCAGGGTGATGTGTGTGTAAGAACTCAACCCGCAGCTGTTGGTTTGGAGATGGAGGAAAAGCACCAGAAACAAGAAGTGTAGGCAGCCTTGAGAGCCTGGAAAGAGCAAGGAAACAGATACTCCCTGGAGTCTTCAGAATAGAAGGATGCTCTAACAAGATCTAAATCGTAGTCCAGTGAGACATGATTTAGACTTCTGGACGACAGAACCATCAGATAATAAATGTATCGTTCTTTATGCCACCAATTTTGTAGTGATTTGTTAAGGCAGCCGTAGAAAACTGATGCAAGGGCTAGGGGGTTCCTCCAGGGATCCAGGTGTTCTTTCTCCCTGTTATCAGCCAATGATTTTACTTTCACTGGCAATATCAAGGCTTAGGTATTCAACTCTATGGCTTACGGAACTATCACAAGAAACTTCAAAAAAAATCATGCATCTAAATTTTAGTCTATCAATTTCCAGAGTCGTTAACAAGCAAAAATTGAATACATTATACCCTTATTTTTCTTCCTAGTAGTGGTAAGTGAGAAGAAAAAGTCAAAATGTTACACTTAATAAAAGGCCAAACCAAGAAATTTAGTTTATGTACTAAAAATAATGTAAGTTACTCTCTGAATTAACTGACTAATATTCTACAATACTTATTGTAAATAAATACTTTTAGTCAACTTGTCATAATTCTTTTACAGATAAGTGTATATATTTATGCATTTAATTATTCATGCCTATTAAAAATTATTTCTGTCCTTGAAATTTGAAAATTGGAATGGATTAATAAAAATTACATGAAAGTTACATTTTTATATATGGATTGTAAACATACAACAATTATTATTACAAGTCTGTGTTACAAGGACTATAAATGCAGGTATACGAATTATTCATTTTAGAATTCATAACAGGTCATTTAGAACAATTTCATGTTGACCAAAAGAATCCAAATGGACCCTGGCTTTGTTTCAGAGACTGAATATTATGTTAAGCTGGTATTTTAGTCAAATAGTATTTGAGTCACCAGTTACAAAGAGATGCATGATTTTTCCTTGTGAAGAAATAGAAATGTGATAACTCCCTGGCTCCTCACCTCCTTGTGATGCAGTGCCTCAGGTAGTTATCTAACGATCAATAATTCCAAACAATGGTTAAGTCACAACTGTGAATATATTAGTCAGTGATTATTCAAAGATGAAGAAAATACAACCCCTCTTCTTCATTAGCTTATCTGGAGGGTGAGCCGAATCCTATATTCCATTAACAAGAGATTTTTATTACAGAAATTAAAATGGGGTTGGGACAATTTTCCAAAATGTTATCATTGGGGGAAATTGAGTGAAGGGTACACAGTATGTCTTATTAGAGAGAGTGTTATTATGCTGTCTATGTTAGATATATAGATAGTATTTAGTACAGTATCTTTAACAACACTTTAGATAGTATTATTTCTTGCAACTGCATGTGAATCTACAATTATCTCAAAATCAAAAAAAAAATTAGAAGTTCAATTTAACAGAAAAATAGAGTTGGGGAAGCACAGAGCCTTCGTGTGGTTTTATTTAGGCACAAGATTTATTTATTTATTTATTATTATTATTTTTTTAAATTTTGTCGATATACATTGTGGCTGATTATTGTACCCCATCACCAAAACCTCCCTCCCGCCTCCCTCCCCCCTCCCCCCCAACAATGTCCTTTCTGTTTGCTTGTCGTATCAACTTCAAGTCATTGTGGTTGTTATATCTTCTCCCCCCCCCCCGTTTTGTGTGTGTGTGTGTGTGTGTGAATTTATATATTGATTTTTAGCTCCCACCAATAAGTGAGAACATGTGGTATTTCTCTTTCTGTGCCTGACTTGTTTCACTTAATATAATTCTCTCAAGGTCCATCCATGTTGTTGCAAATGGCAGTATTTCATTCATTTTTATAGCTGAGTAGTATTCCATTGTGTAGATGTACCACATTTTCCGTATCCACTCCTCTGATGATGGACATTTGGGCTGGTTCCAACTCTTGGCTATTGTAAAGAGTGCTGCGATGAACATTGGGGAGCAGGTATACCTTTGACTTGATGATTTCCGTTCCTCTGGGTATATTCCCAACAGTGGGATAGCTGGGTCGTATGGTAGATCTATCTGCAAATGTTTGAGGAACCTCCATACCATTTTCCATAGAGGCTGCACCATTTTGCAGTCCCACCAACAATGTATGAGAGTTCCTTTTTCTCCGCAACCTCGCCAGCGTTTATCGTTCAGAGTCTTTTGGATTTTAGCCATCCTAACTGGGGTTAGATGGTATCTCAGTGTGGTTTTGATTTGCATTTCCTGGATGCTGAGTGATGTTGAGCATTTTTTCATATGTCTGTTGGCCATTTGGATATCTTCCTTAGAGAAATGCCTACTTAGCTCTTTTGCCCATTTTTTAATTGGGTTCCTTGTTTTTTTCTTATAAAGTTGTTTGAGTTCCTTATATATTCTGGATATTAATCCTTTGTCAGATGTATATTTTGCAAATATTTTCTCCCACTCTGTTGGTTGTCTTTTAACTCTGTTAATTGTTTCTTTTGCTGAAGGCACAAGATTTAAAACTAAGGAAGTTTGACCTTTGATCCTCCTGTTTCACAAGTCACATGCTTGTTGGACGAAAAACAGCTGGAATCACAAAACGGCCTACATGCAAACCCCAGAAGGGTAAACTTTTGTAAAGGCAGTAAATGCATTTTTTTGTAAAATTTTGTTTTGCAAATTTTGTAAATTTTTTTGTAAATGCATGATTTTGACTAGGCAAGTTGGAGCACAGATGGCTGAATGAGACGTTACTATGTTTACAGAGGGGCATCTGTTACACTACATTTAACTGCACCCGTAGAAACAGATTTTTCTACTTTCATAACCTGTACCCAAGTTATTGCCAATGCTTTCCACTCCATTTAGCATCTCTGTGTTTGTCATTCTTATGAGTTTTCCTCATGAGCAGCCCAAACTCTAAAATATTTAGAAATTATTTCCACATTGAGGTAGATGAAGTACTTAGCTGGGACTGGGAGTGGCTACTGTCGCTACTGTGCGATACCTCAGGCAGGGACCAGGCTGCATGCCATGCTGAGTGAAGTATGCCTGCCTGAGTGTGAAGTGCTCTCCTGCCCATATCTTTTTTGCTATTGAAAATAGAATTTTAGGTCATCAGAATTTTGAGGGAGCTGACTGTCCAAGGAGAGCAGTTTAGGAGATTTGGCGTATATAGGTCTGAATCTGCAGCAACAATTCCTGTACATCAGGGAATTAAAGAATATAATTCCTAGCCAATCATAATTTCTCCATAATTTTTATTGTATGCATGAATGAAAGCACAGCTGCAACTTGAACTCAAAAATCTTGCTTTCTCCAAGTACTGTAATCTAAATCCATTGACCAAAAGGAGAGTAAGTTGTGATGGAGAAACTATATTTTTTTGTGTTCATATTAACAATGCAGGATTTACTTCAAAGAACTGTATAGGTCACTCCTTATTTATTAAAAGTGATCTATATCAACTTTGGGGGAGGAAACAAATGCTCTCTTTTTATAAATGAGTCTTAGTAGAAATCAAAGTAACTTAAAAGATTGAGGAAAGAATTCATAATTTGAATTGTGAACGTGTGACATTAACTTCTTGAGCTCTTCAACTGGCAGTTTAATAGATTTTTATCTTCTCCTTTCAACACATGTATTATCATATTAGCTGAGTAAGAGAATTAGAGAAGATGGAATTAGGGGTTGGAAAGAGAAAAATCATTGAATAGGGATAAAGAATAGGATTGTTTTGCAATGTACATTTCAGAGAGATAACATAGTTAAAACCAAGTATGTGAGTATTAGGCAAGATTTAGTGGAAAAGGCTAAAAGGGATTGACAAAGAAGGTTCAGAAAGTACAGTTTTATTTTTGTTGTTCTGTTATGGAATCATCACGGATGGAGTTTGGTTTATATAGTTCTGAACAGTATGAAGAGATGTTGTGGCTGTCTCCAGATACATGAAGGGAATCTGTCCCATTAAAAATGTCTAAAAAGTAATAAAGAACATTGTTATGAATTTCGTTTTCTGGAATCAAATCTTCATTCTACTTTTTTAATGAAAAAGAATTTAATATATGAAAATTTTGAGCAGTACAAAACCAAGAAGCTCTAATTAAGTGCATCAAACATGGATAAGATGCTAAGCAACTCTAGTCTTTTCCATAAAACAAATAAGATGCAAGATTGATAGAGCATAGCAATTCTTAAAATGGAATCCTCAGATTTTCACAGGGCCTTGAAGTTTTTATTTTTAAATAAGCAAGACTAGAATGAGCGATAGAGTTTTATTCTTAAGAATATAGTGAGTGACAGAAAGCAATTATATGAAGTAGTCTGAACAAAGGTGCATATAGGCTTAAGCAAAACAAAACATTTTTCACATAAGTAAAATATTGATGCCAAAATCAAACCATACGACCCAGTTTCATTAAGATTACTAGATTCTCTAAACTAGAGGATGAAGAGGTAACTTTTCCATCCTGCCTTACCCAATTCTTAACTTGTTATTGTTCAAGCTCTACTGAAGCTTGTGGTATCTAATCTAAGCTGCTATCAGGTAATGCTGTTGCCTAGAAGAAGACTACAGCTGTTAAAATTAGAACCAGCAGAGGAAACTTGACATTAAAAATCTAGGTTAAGAATCTCTAGGAAGGGTCCCATTAGAAAACTGAATTGTCAGAGACTTAGGTAAACACCATTTCAAAGAATTTGTGAGCCTTAAGGTGATAACGTCTTTTCAAAGATGCATCACATGAGAAACCAATGGACACTACACAGGTTATGAGCCAAGTCAACGGCAGAGAAAGATCTTTAGACTAAAGTGGGGAAGATTGCTCTTTCCTAGTCTTGAGACAATGCTGTTTATGAGTTTTCTTGTGGAATCTAATTCTGTTCATGTGTTCATTCAGAGAATTGTTTTCTTTAGATTGCCCCCATGGTTTCAGCTTTTCTTTGTGTGGCTCATAATTGAGGGGTTGAGATAAACTCCCTCTGAGATCAAGTACTTTTTTCTTATTGGAGATCAGAGTGTATGTTGCTTCAGTTGTTAACTTGAATGGGGTAGTAACAGCAGTGGAACTCTCCTTGGCGGTGTTTAACTTGAGTGTCGCAAGCATAGCCTGGCCTTTTGGAGTATTCCCAGATATGGTCACAGCAGTGGAACTCTCCTTGGCGGTGTTTAACTTGAGTGTCGCAAGCATAGCCTGGCCTTTTGGGGTATTCCCAGATATGGTCACATGTGGAGACTTTCTGGCTGGGGTCTTGGTCAGTAAATGCTTATGTTCACTGTCTTTAATGGAGGCTGGAAACCTGATCTCATCTTAGTTGCAGAGAGCAGAGTGATCACCTGAGTCTTGGAGACTCAGAATGCTCTGACTGGCTGATAGGTGTAGGAGCCACAGACAGATTTCCTCTTGGAGGAACTGGAGTCACTACTCCTGCCTTATTGATGGGCTGCTACTTCAGTTCATGAAACAAATTGTGTTCTTCAAAATGTTTCTTTTTTTCTCAATATATTGATCAATGGACTCTATTTCCTTAATACAAGCCTCATGAAGCTTCTTAAAGTATGGAGTAGTGGTTGCAGTTCTTTTATTTTTTTCAGGTTGGGAAAACCCACCTGTGTAGAGAGACTTTTTCTTTCTAAAGGTACTTTTGAGTCTTCATTATTATTTACTCCACTTTTTCCTGAAGAAACTGCATTCTCAATTTCTTGGATTGCATATGGAAGAAGATGAACTTTTGTAGTAGTTCTGAGATCTTGATTTTCCTGCTTTTCCTGATTCTGGAATTCAGTGGCATCACTTATTTTTATCTCTGAGTGATCCTGCTGAGAGTCAGGGTTCCCATGGACAGACTTGCCCCTTCTCATTTTGGTGACATGGCTATCAAGCTCTCTCTGGGCATGTTCCTGACTGCTAATCTGTATCTCAGTCTCACCACCAAAAGATGCAGAAATGTGACTTTCATTCTGTTTCTCATTTTCTTTTCTTGTAGGTTTTTGAGGCTATTAACAACTTGTCTGCCCTCAGGTTAGCCCGGAGGCCCAGATTCTTGGCTAAGTTCTACAGGTCACTGTATTTAATCCAAGTTTTCCAGGGAAGGGACAGTCATCCAACACACAGCCCAGGCTATGTGCGGATAATCAGTCCATCAGCTTCGTGTTGTACAAAACTCCGGCAACACTCTAAGCATTAAGCATTTCTCTCTGTTTTTACCAGCTTTGTGATGCCATTCTTTAAGTGGACTCGAACTGGGGAAGGACATGGTATTATTTCTCTCGTTTTTGGTATAGTCAGGATCAGGTAGGAACATAGAAACTACTCAACTCTTCTCAAGAAAGAAGAGATTAAACATAGACAACTAAATGCCTCCAAATTCAACAAAAGTGTTGCAGGATTTTTTAGGAAAGGTCATCCCTTGGTCAATTGATAGCCCTCAGAGAATCAGAAAGTTACTACTGCCCCAGCCAGGAGACTGCCAACAGTGGTCACAGTACGTGACCCATTACGGTAAGTAACTTACAGAGAAAGGTCCAGATGTCTGACAAAGCCCATGCACCTACTTGCTAGATCCAGAAAAAAACGAATTGCTTTTTAAGAAAAGTGTAATAGCTTATGCTTTCCTTCAGCACTGCAAGCCATGTGTGAGTGTCTTTCATTGGTGGCATCTAATCATAACTCTACTGGCAAGACATTCTGGGGAATGTAGTTTTGTTACTGGATGTGGATCCAGGTTCTTGGTCCATGAAAGAAGAATTTTTTATGGGACCAGCAAAAGGAAAGGAAGAGAGAGACAGAGAAACAGAACATGATAGGGCTTTATTACCTAGCAAAGGTATGCACCAAAATGCTCAGGCATCTCTGCCAACCCAGTCTGAATATTTATGAGCAGCCTCCCTGAGGCATGTCCCTATTCTGTTCTGCCTCAGTTTCATGCTTTCTATTGCTATGATACATAGAAGAAACTGTCAAAACACAAATTGCTTCAAACAATGTCACACAGGCAAAGCTGTATTCAAGACAATTGCAACAGAGGAGATAGTTCAGAGCTCAGTGTGATCTCAACTCCACTCAAATAAAGAGTGGGAGGATTTGTAAGCCCTGTAATGATAGGGAGAACACAGGCCATCTGTGTTTACCAATTGGCTTTACCCAAAGGAAAAGTAAGCTTTCCTTTTTTTCTTCTGTCACATATTCGTGACAGAAGCTAGATTTATAAATTGGAGCAAGGCACTAAAGTGAGTATCCTACCATCCCACAGAAACTGGGAGACAGTTTCTAAAGCAAATGTAAGAAAAGATCAAGTGCCTAGAGTCAGGAAGAAGCCTGTCTAAAGTTCAGTCAGGATGAAGGGGAACATTAAGGTTGTCTGGTCAAAAGTACCAGGGATAAGCATTGTGCTGATTGCTTATTTCACATTACTGCCTTGTTTCAGGAGCCAGGATTTCTAAGATGCTTTGCAATAACTTTTTTTTTTTTAGGATTAATTGAAACACACACACCAAATACAAACAAACAAATAAAACCTGAGTATTTTTTTTGTACTTACTACACACAACACGCTGTCCAGTGTGTGGTAGAGATATATATGATGAAGGCACAGTCATTACCCTTTCTTGAATACTATCATAAGAAAATTATTGACTATGATTCAAAATCACTTTTAAAAAAATATTTTGAGTACAAATAATGAAAAATCCTTCATTTTAAATGTGACATGAAGCCTAGGTTTGAATTCTAGCTTCGTTACTTACTAACTTGTGTTAGACACTTGACATTTCTGAGCTCCAGATTTTTGTTTTGTTTTTCATACATGTTGCCACCAGGATTAAATAAGAGCATATAGAAAATTACCTGACATACAGTAGGTGCCAACTAAGGACTAGTTCTTTTTATTCTTGTTTTGTTTGTTGTTGATGCTGTTCACCCCACCCCCACCCCACATGGACAAAATATTATACCTGGTTTTGAAGGATGAATATTATTTTAAAATTGAAAAAAAATGGGGAAGGAAGAAAATAGTTCAGTGTCATATCAGGTTTTCATCTGAGTTTAAATAATAGACAACTCAGATTCTATTTTTTTCAGCTGAGGTTTAATCATCTAAAGAAGAATTTGTTCAAAGTTGGTAAGTTTTTTTGTAGTTGTTTTTTATTGACTTTTATCACCCACTGTGTATCAGGATTTCAATTTTGATGGTACTACAAGTTTGAAAAGTGAATTTTATCAAGTGTGATATATTTACAGACTATTGTTCTGTATAATAGAAATAGAAAATCTAAATATTGAACATTTTTTCACTTTGATAACGAATGGTGAAAATTTTCAATGAAAAGGCTTAAATATAACCTATTCTAGTTTTTACTTTGGGTTAAATTTAAAGCAACTCTGTCATAGAAAAGCTGTCATAAAAACTAGAAGTCTGACATGAAAAATAAAAAGTCATTGTGTCCAAAATATTTACTCTTTTCTTATAAATAATGCATCACGAGAATCAAAATATCCCTTTAAAATAATATTAGTCTTGATAATTTTTTGTTGTACTAAACTTATTGAATTCAGATATCAAAAGTTTTGCAAAGGATGAATTGAATATTGGCTCTGTCGGAGAAGGAGAGGAAACTATTAGATAATTTTTTAAAACACTAAACAAATATGAATAGCAGTGTGGTACATAAGTAGGGACAGCCCAAGAATTGTGAAACATGATAGAAAGAACATTAGTTTGAGAATTAGGACCCATGGATTACAAACCAACAATGTAACCATTGATAATAATGATATTGCTGGTATTAGTCCTTCCCAGCATGTACTAGGTACTTACAATGTACTCACATTGGGTATTGTTGTATACCTTTATACGTATTGCTTGAAAATGAAACCATTTTAAATTTTTAGTTTTTCAACCTCAAGTAGTTGCAACTTTCCTGGTGTTGGGTTTCTCACCTAAAAAATGGGACACTGTTCAGTCTGGATGATTCTTTACAAGATTTCTTGTGCTCTATTTACTCTTCCTAATTCCTCTTTACTCTCTAGGAAAATATGTCCCTACCATTCCTAATTCCTGCAGTATCAAGAGTAGCCACATTTCCTCCTTCTCCCAAGGGGCTTTTGTCTCCTGTACCTGCTCAGAATCCAGCTTTCAAGTATGCCAATTGTAAAGGTAGGGCTAGGTCTCACAGACCCCTCGAGCTCATTGTCCAGACTGGGTCACTAACTCTTCACATGCAAGTCTACGAGCTAGGTGATAGGAAAAGATCCTTCGAGCCATTAGTGAAGAAATAATAGGCTTTTATTCAGAACTAGGAGCAGTCAACCTAATATGGCTTCCTGCAGCGTCCTCTTGAAGCTTCGTGCATCTGCACCATTAGTCCTTTATACTCAAGTCCATAATTCAGAAAAACACCCTGATGCACATGTACAATCACATTAGATAATAACAAGGAACACCCGTGTGCACACGCATACCCACCTCATATGCTCGGCAAGATTCCGAACATCTCTCGGGCCCTGACCTTTTTTTTTTTTTTTTTCTATATTTTTCCAACAAGCATATCTTATAGACATTAGCATAATGTATTATCATTTATATATCTGCCCCACAGGAGGTGAGCCACAAACACAAGCCCATTCCACAACAAATATTCTCCATTTATGTTTTGGTTATTCTTTGGGCTTCTTCCAGCTTCCCTGTCAGGCACTGCTTTGAACCTCTTCTCTCTACATGTCACAGTAGATTTTTCCATACTCTTTGAAGGTTCAGATAATCTGCAGTGGCAGTAATAGGTAGTTATCTTTCTGACTAAAAAAATAAGTTTAATTTGAAACCCTACATGCTGAGTCAGGCATGTTGCGATAACCGCACTTGCTATTCCTTACCATCACATGGGGGAAGGAACCATTTCACAGATGAGAAGACTGAGGCATATTTGTGGAATGGTACACAAGAAAACAGGTGAGTATTTGTAGTGAGCTGAGGATTTGTCCTGGAATGGTAGGTCAGAGCTAGGATATGGGAAGCCTGGATTGATAGAAGTTTGCACGGAAACACTTACAAAATCTTAAATATTTAAGGAGGTCTCAGACCTGAAGAAGCAAAGGAGGAAAATGCCAAATTGGAAGGGGAAAAGTATAGAAGGATGACTTGTTCTTTACTAGATTCTGTACCTCCTTCTCCAATCTATCTTCTTCTTGCTGCTGTTACAGGTTAGTGCTCCTCAAAGGCTACAAACTCTTTCCACACCCCTTAGTTTACTCTTTTTGTACTACACTCAATTTTTATACTGTTGACAATCACATTAACGGCTTTCTGCCATTCTTTTCCTGGCTATTTTTGCCACAGTTGAAAGACTGTAAATTTCTCAAAGGAAGTCTTTTGCCATAATAGGGGAAAAATGACTATCTTCTTGACAGAATAATATCAGGGCAGTCAACATGAGATGGGCTTATGCTATTCTCTCTTTGCAGTGTATTCTGTTTCTCTACTTTACAGTACTATTCAGGAAAGCAAGCCTTAAAATTAGAAATTGTAGTGTGGGGATTTCAAACCTTGACTGATTAATGTTGTGTATACACCATAATAGAAGATGCATTCAGAATTACATGTTTAAGTAATATAACAACTATTTCTCAATACATGAGATTAAAGTATGCAGATTACAAAGCTGATAAAGTAATCCTCATCTCACTCTCTCTTGAATACTTTTTCTTCTGATTATTGGCAATATGAACAATCTGAAGGGGATTCAAAATACATAAAGTGGTTGAAAATAGAATTGAAGGGACACATTTAAACTAAGGGAAAAATGTGATAATGAGTTTTAAGAATGTCAAAAATAGTGACAGGAAACTATTTATTTCTCATCTCTGGAAATTTATAAACATAAATGAATATCATACCAACTTAAGACAACACTTATTCTCTGTGGTAGATAAAATTCTAAAATGACCTTCAGTGAGTCATTGCTCTGTATAATTCCCTCCTCTTGAGCGTGTGCAGAACCTGTAACTTCTCTCTCACCAGTAGACTATGACAGAGATGACGGGATAGTTACCCCATGATCTTAGCCAACTAGAAGGAAAGACCTTCCTGCTGGCCTTCAAGAAGCAAGGTCCATGGGTTTTTGGAACCACGTCAAGCATTTGGTAAGGGCTATATGTTTGTTAAATAAAGACAAAATACATAAACTATTTTTCAAAACTTCAGGTTTCCTTTCCATTTCCAGTTTGTTTCTACTCATGGACTAGTTTCTTCAATCACAAAGAAGCATGAAATAAGGTAAAAGCATTTAGGCATTTTTCTCTTGGAATTTTATGGTTTATGTATGGTGTTCACATCTGCCTTTGTTCTGGCTGTTACAGGTATGGCAGATGGGAGTAGATAAAGCACTGTGTCTTCATTTTAGCAGTTATTTAAGCTCTGAAGTATTAATAATGATTAGTTACAATACCAACATTTATTAGATAATTGGTGGCAGCAATTAATTTTATATAGATGAATTTTTTAAAACCAGAAAAATGATGATTTTCAGAATTCCATTATACATTGTCATTCTATGAAGAGCATTTTGTATTGTTTATCTGATCATAATACTTTAAAAAAATTCTAGAAGAATTTGAGTTTAGCTATATTAAAAATATGCTTGTCAAATCATTTCTCATCACATTTCAAAGCCAAGGAAAGTTATGTCTACAACACATCAAACATTTGACACTAGTTGGACATTGTAAAGTGAGTCCAATCAAGTCCATCTTGATTCTCTCCTCTTTGCGTTTTCTCTACTGTTTTGGAAAAGTAAGCCCTGGGCTGGCTCTGGGCAAAATGTCAAGTTCAAAACCATCAGCCTGCCATTTAGAGCCCTGCACATTTTGTTTCTTCTCTACCTTTTCAATCTCAACTCTGATTTTACTCTCATGCCCCAGGTTTGTTTTAGTTTTATTGCCTTTCAGGCTGTCCTCCAAAACTTCATTCCCCTTTCTTGCCTCTGGCTCTTTGCATAAGTTGTTACTTCTGCCTAGAATATTGCTTTGCCTCTGTATAAGCTAATATATTTTTTCCATGCCCATTCATATTTATGATCTCCAAGATGTCTTCTTAGATATAGCAAGAATTTTTATATGCTTGTCTTACTTCTTCATGTTTTTCTATCTCCATAATAACACTTTTATGATCTTTGAATCAAATAATTTATTTACATGTTATAGTTTATTTGATTGTAAGCTCCTGAGGCTCTATTATTGCTATTATAATTACTTACTTACTGTAGTCCTGTATACGGTGCGTTGAAAGGGGTACATGTTAAATCATGTTTGTTTAATTGAACCATGTTGGAATTACCAAGGTATCTAGATTTGAAAGCCTTAAATCATAGATCATTTTCACCTGTCTTATGGGCAAGTCAACCTCAGATTGAATTTGCTTCATCTATAAAATGCAAACAAATCAGCTACATTCAATAGTATAATGTTGTTAAAATAATCAGTGAACTATAAAAAAATAATACAACCACCAATTACTGAGGTTTCATTTATTCTGCATTTTTGGGTGCTTTCTTCCTTTTGTTCTATTCTTCTGAGCAGTATTCCACATCTCAAATGTTTTCTTAGCTTTATTTACACTGCTGATAACATTTGCTTTGGCTATTTCTTACTATGGTAATGCAACCTTTACTTGGAAATCTATATCTACATTTCTAATTTAAATATCATATTAACATTTAGCAGTCCAATGATACTCCTGCGCTTACTTGCCTCTGTTAAACAAAGGGGTATTAGCATTGTAATGATCAGAATAAAAGTATAGTATGTGTTATTGGAACAGAGGAGACATGCTTAAAGGACAGGAGGAATTTGCTGTAGTAGCTACAGGGAAGTTAAGATTTATAATTATACTGTAAGGGTGATGCTGTGATTTTTAAAAGATGAGAATAAAAGTCACTAAGAATTTTTTTCCTTTACACTCTCTAGCTGTTTTTGGTGTTCCCACCTGTTCTGTAGTAATTACGACATTGGGTTCTCAAGTCAGCCCACAGAGTTTAAATTTCAGCCTCAGAACTCTTTATCTTACATATGTATTTTCCTAGTGGCCTAAACCTGAATTCCCACCTTAAAATGGTAATTATAATATAAACATACCTCATAGGCTTGTTTAAAGGATCAAATAGTTTAAATTCCTTAGCACATAGCAAACACATAGCGTATGGTTAATATTATTATAACTATTTGCTTGGTCATTACATTGGACATCTTACACATATTTTCAAGTTTCTTTTTCTATGCCCATAGATTTTTCTCTGTCCATAATAACTGAGTGGGAACCCGTTATTTAGGCAAATTACCCTTAACCATCATAATCATTTTAGGGAGCAAGTGAACCATTTTACATAGTGAATCAATAATTTTCTGAATTGTACTGAATGTAACAATAATTTCAAGCCAAATGGTTTTTAGAGTAGGAATATTACACATTAATTTCACTAAATGTGCAAATAATTCTATATTTCTCTTCTTTCATATTACATTCATTTTCCTATGCTACTATTTTTATAATGGCTTCAATGAGTATAGTCAGATAAGGAAATAGAGAGGTAATACAAACCAATCTTTCAACTGCTTATTATATACTTTATTGTAAAAAAAAAAAAATGGGCAGAGAGGAAATGAGCATTAGAGAGTAAGCCATTTTTGGATTTCTAATAAATTTATTTTCTGTACATTATCTGTTTTCTTCACCAGGACTATTACGACTATATTAATTGATAAGATCAAAATTACCACCTTCAACACTTGTTATCTGTAGAATCTGTGTGTCTTTCATACACAAATCCATCTTGATTACAATGAGGATAATAATTGCCTCCACCTCATAAGCTATTTGGGATAATCAAATAAGATAATAATATACAACACTTGCATGAGCTCAGAATAGGTGCCATATAGCTGTTTTCTATAATTGTTGTTGTTGTTGTTGTTGTTGACACTGTTTTACCAAAGGTATGTGCTAAGTTGCCCAGAAAATAAATGAGGAGAAAAAAATTTTAGAAAATTTTGTTATGTGAAAAGTCTAGGTAAAAACATTTTTTAAAAATGTGTTAAGTGCTAGGAAAGAAGCTTCTGTAGAAACATACATATCTTCTCTAATGTTTCCCTTTGTAATTTGCCTTTTAAAAAACTGCAAAATAAAAATCATATCTCCTTTGGCAAATATGTAAAATTTTAGGGCCAGTTTATCTTTCTTTTAGTCATCTTCTCATTCTTCTATTTTGAATATTAATTTATATTTCCAATAGTCCTATTTTATAGCTCTTCTATATAATGTTTTTATTGTAGTAATTATACCATATACCTACTCACTCATTTGTCAAATATATGTTTAGTGCTTCTGTGTACAATGTTTTGTGCTAGGTGCTTGGGGGTTCAATGGCAATAAAAGGAAACATTGCCAAAAATAAAAAAAAATAGAAAAACAAAACAAAACACTCACACTCATAGAAATCACAGTCTAGTCAAGAAGATAACCATTAACAAATAATAACAGAAATAAGTGTAAAACTTAAATAATAAGTACTATAGATGGATGCATGGTGCTGTGGGAGCATTTAACTGTATAAATTGCCATCCATTAAATGCTAAGCCGAATGCAGGAGATGTTAAAAAATTCTGCCTGAGAAATACTAGGTCTTCACTGAACTGTAGCAACCCTTCAAGGTCTGGAGAAGACCAGTAGAGTGGAGAGAGATCTTTTGAGATGCAGAAAGTTGGGAATGGGAGTGGAGAGCAAATACAACTCCACAGGGAGCCCCCAAAACACTGCAATCAAGTTCTAAAATCAAAGAGAAATTTCACACAGTTTCATAAGTTGGTGGCTGGGAATTAAAGCATAAAACATGAGAGATCTCTGAACTCTTGTTAGTTCTGAGAGCCAAGAAAGGGGCATGTATTCTGGTAGAAAACTTACGCAATGTCTAAGACATTAAAAAAGTTATGAGATATGCAGAGAAGCAAGGAAATGTGACATAATCAAGGGGGGAAATGTCCATATAATCACATCTACGGAAGCTCAGTTGTTAGAATTATGGGGGGCGGGGGAGGAATTAAAATAACTGTGATCAGAGTTCTGTTTAAGATCCAGATGTAGAAAATCACAAAAGAGCATTACTCTCTCTAAAAGTCCAGAATAAGTTGGATAAGTTACAAAGTCATAGTTTCTAAAAACTTACCAGAGAGCTGAGGAGCAAAAATACTTAATTTAAACTTCCGAAACTGACAAGCCATACACAGGAGAGAAAAATTCAGCAGTTCCTGTCTTCCATGGCAGAGCAATTCAAAGAACTTACCATATAGATAGAGATAAGTAGAATTCAGATAAATTTTTACTCAACTTTTATTGCTGCTTGTGAGTTGGCATAAAAATTTAGAATCCTGTCACAGAGTAGTTCTGGACTACCAACCAACTCTTTTCTATGGTTCTTTATTGAGTTCTTAGGGGGTGTACAACAAACATTATCATAGCATAATGTTTCAAATGCATCCTCACCCTCTTACCACCAGTGTGACTGTGATTCCTGTTAAGCCAAATAGTAAATATTAAAACTCCAATTGGCAGACAAATATGAGTTTCATGATGCTTCAAGGTGTTCATGACTGCCTATTTGGGGATTATTTCCAACTTATATCTAATTGGAATGTCATTCTTGCTGCTGAAATGAGCCAAGTGTAAACTATAAGTCCTTCTACCCACGACAGAACCTTCAAATTCTGCTTAGGGAATTTGAAATCTGCACAGGGACAAGGTCACAGAACAGATACTGTGTTTCAGAAAGGGATGAGCACACATTAATAAAAATGCAGCCACACATTAAAAGTTGCTGTTTACAAATAAGTATTGTCAGACTTTTCCTAGGCATATTGAGGACACAAAATATTCCTAAAATTTGAGTTTGTTATTAAGCTGCAATTGAATATTAAACAAATACTAACAAAGATACAATTTTTTCTGTAATTTTTAGTAAATAACTTGATACAGAGGGCTGCCATGCCATCATAATTGGGTGTGGGACAATAAAATGGGGAGTCCAAAGAAGTAGGTAGAAAAGTCAGGCCCATGTACTTTAGTCATTCTGCCTACCATATTCATCACTTCCTCTCAGGGAGAAAATGCAAAGCAGTGTTAGAAATTGTACATAGTCATAGCATGTAATTTGTTAACAGTGTGTTCACTGCATGTAT